>NC_052512.1:16860933-16895933 GCF_014356525.2 Nilaparvata lugens
TCGGGTCGAGCGAGGGGTTTGTTACCACTGTCTGAAAAAAAAATGGCTTTTGGTGGCCCTGAAAAAGGCCAAGTTTGTTGCTGGTGGCCCTGAAAAGGGACCAAGATTGTTTCTGGTGGCCCTAAAAGGGACCAAGGCAGGCTAGATGTTTAGTAGTTGTCGACTGGCGCGATACCACGCTGCGCGAGGGTCCCGGGCAGGTCCATCTGGTGCGAGAGCAGGCCGACAGGGGCTCAAGTCAATGGTTCGCAGTGTCCACTCTGGTTTACCCAGGCTATGGAGAGGGCTGACCGTGTGATCTACTAGCCAGAGGTCGTGCCGAATCACCGCCGGGAGGACCTCCTCGACCACTTCCTCGTTTAGAAGGGGCCTTCGGTCAGACCCCGGGAAGGCAGGGTCGTAGGCTTCCGCTGCACACACTCCGATGTCAGTTCGGCACCCAACCCGCGCATCCAGAACCACGCGCCAGTTGTTAGGCTGGAGCGCTAAGTCTTGGGGCGCAGCTGGCGCGGCGGTGTACAGCCTCAGCCTCTCCTCCACCTGGCGAAGCCGACGTAGGGCCCTCCTCTTCTGGGTTCGGCGGCCGGCTCGGTTCCTCCTAGGCATCGTCTGGGTAGTAGACAAGGAAGACACCTCAGGTTGCGGTTAGTCTTGCCGTGGTCCCCTCATTGGCCTGCTCGCTGCTCTACTCCTGGTCTCGGTAGTGGTCTCGGCTGGTAGTCTCTTCTGGCTCTTCAGTGGAAGGCTGCTTGTGAGCAAGTGCTATCGAGGGTAGCTGAGTAGCCCCCTTTTATTCACAGTCCCCGAGTTCACCTGCACTGCTATTGGCCAGCAGTGCTCGGTAAATAGAAACGCAGGAACGGGTGGCGGCGACTGAGGCGCACCCTGGTGGCGGATGTGTCAACCACTCATTTGGTTGATGCATGGCGTGAGGAGCAGAGCAGAGCAGCAGGCTGAAAGGTAGCGAATGCGAGGGAGCCACGGGGAGAATTTATTGATTGCCAAAAACAAGATACAATGTTTACAAAATATACAAAAGCGCCATTGGGTGATAATTTTACAGAAGTGAGACCAGAAGGGTCTCCCCCAACAGGTGGGTTGTGGTCAATAATTACAGAAAAAAGACCAGAAGGGTCTCCCCCAACAGGTGGGTTGTTATTCCAAGAGATGTTGCTGGTCGGTGGTTGGAGCTGAGCGTAGTTGAGTCTCGTACACCTTGATGGTCTCGTTGTCACAGGTGATCCAGTAGACAGCTCTTCGGTTGTGGGTGACCGTATATGGTCCCTTCCATCTGGGTGCTAGGCACGTGTGGAATTTCTGAGCCTTGTTTGAGAGTTGATGATTCCGTGTGAGCACCTGATCGCCGATCTGGTAACGAGGCTGTGTCTCGGCTATCGGGTCTCGCTTCCAATTGAGATAATTTTCTTGGTTCAACACGGCTTCGCGTTTGATTGCAGTTAGCGTGTGTAGACGCTGGTTAATATGGTCTTTGTGCGGTTCGAGTTGATTTTTGGGCCAGTGGCTCCATTCCCCTGGCCGTGGAAGGGTTTGGCCAAACAGGATTTGACTGGGGCTGTATCTTGTTGCCGTGTTCTGTCGATTTCGCAGGGTGAATAGCACAGATGGTGGTTGGTTCTCCCATTCTTGGTGTTGTTCTTGTAGGCGGATCCGTAGTCCCTTCTTGAGTTCCTGGTTCCTTCTCTCGGTAGGGTTGGCTCGGGGGTGATAAATTGGCGTGGTGTAGTGTAAGACTCCCCATTTGAGGCAGAGTTCGTTCCATAGTTTCCCCGTAAACTGAGTGCTATTGTCAGAGAGTAGGATTTTTGGGTATCCCCATCTGGGAAACAGGTGCATATCCATCGTGTGGCCAATCGTGTTGGCGTCGCCGTGAGGCAGCGGGTAGGCTTCTATCCACCTGGAGAAAGAATCAGTGATGACCAATATGAATCAATTTCTTCGCTTGGAGAGTGGGTAGGGGCACATCAGATCCAGACATACGGTTTCCCATGGTCTAGTAGACCATCGCGGTCATTGCGTAGGTTTGTGATTCCGGTTGTACGCTTTTGAGCAGCTACACAGCAGGCAATTTTGTACGTATGCGGTTATCTGTGCCTTCATACGGGGCCAAGTGTAGTATGTAGCGATGTTTTGGTAGGTTTCAGCATAGCCTGGATGTCCCATTAGATCATCGTCGTGATAGCGGAACAGTAGCCGGGTGCAAAAGTTGAGCGGTATGACTATTCGCCAACCGTCGCGTGTCTTCTTCTCCCAGAGTCGGTTGTGTGGGCGGTAACTGGTGAGGAATACTTGATCAGTTCCCGGTTGATCCTCCAACGGTCGGGGTTCGATCTCCATCCATCGTTGCACCTGCGCGTTGATCTGGTTGTCTGTGGCCTGTGCTTTCCGAATCTCTTCTAACAGTTCAGTTTCGGTTGCAATGCTTGCTAGCATAGCGGGTTCACTGGTGACTGGCAGGATGTCGGGAGGCATGGTTCGTTCTAGTTGTTGACTGGTCTTCTCAACTTTTTTGTTGTTGGGTTGCCGTGACAGTGCGTTGGCGAACTGATTCTCTTTACCCGGGCAGTGTTCTAGGGTGAAGTCAAATTCTTGTAGGAGCAGGGCCCATCGAGTGAGTTTGGCGCGGCTGTCCTTTGCAGTTTGTAGCCAGGTAATCACCTTATTGTCGGTACGGAGTATGAATGGCCTGCCTTCCAGGTAAGGGCGATATCGCTTTATTGCCCAGACAACCGCAAGGCACTCTTGTTTGTTACTGTGATACTGTTGTTCCATGTGGTTCAGCTTGGCACTGGCGTATGCGATCACCTTACGGTCATTGTTGATTTCTTGGTATAGGACAGCCCCTATACCGACCTTGCTGGCGTCTGTCTGTAGGATGAAGGTCTTGGAAAAATCTGGTCGACAGAGTGGTTGGATGTTGGCGGTCAATGCTTGTAGGCGGCGGAAAGCTGTCTCTTTTGTTGGTGACCATTTCCATCGCGTCTTCGTGCTAAGTAGCTCAGACAGAGGCGCACAAACGTCAGCGGCGTTGGGTAAAAATTCTCGTAGCCTGCCGACTACTCCGAGAAATTCTCGCAGTTTCTTTCTGGTGGTGGGTGGTTGGGCAGAAGTCACAGCTAGGATAGCCTGTGGTTTTGCTTGGTTGCCCTCGGAGGTGATTATGTGACCGAGGTATTCAAGTTGCTTGCGGCCGATCTGGCATTTTGCTGCTGAGACTGAGAGATTGTATAGATTTAACCATTCAAACACTTTGGCTAAGTGGAGTAAGTGTTCTTCCCAGGTATCCGAGTACACAATGATGTTGTCGAGATAAGCGATAAGCATAGCAGAACTTGTCGACGTATCCACTCAGTAACTTGTTCATCATGGTTTGGAAGCAGCTGGGTGCATTTTGTAGGCCAAAAGGCATGACTTTAAATTGTAGCTTTTCGCCTTAGGGAGTGGTGAAGGCCGTGTAAGGTCGAGACTGGGGTGCGAGTGGTACCTGCCAGTATCCCATCCGTAGGTCGAGTGAGCTGAATATTTTTGAAGTTCCCAGGCTTCGAATGACGTCCTGTGGGGTCATCTGCGGTGCCGTGGCTGGAACGGTGATGGAATTCAGCCATTGGTAATCGATGCAGAACTGTGATGTGCCGTCCTTCTTGGGGACAACGACGATTGGAGAGTTGTAAGGCGAATCACTGGCTTCTACCAGGTTGCGTTCCTTGAGGGCGGCAACTTCGGACTCGATAATTTGCAGTTTCTCCTGTGAGTATCGGTAAGGCCGCTGGCTGCGTATTTCTGAGCTGTTGAGTTGAATTGTCATGGTGGCGGCTGTGGTGATGGAGGGTGGCATCTACGATTGAAGAGTTGTAAGGCGAATCACTGGCTTCTACCAGGTTGCGTTCCTTGAGGGCGGCAACTTCGGACTCGATAATTTGCAGTTTCTCCTGTGAGTATTGGTAAGGCCGCTGGCTGCATATTTCTGAGCTGTTGAGTTGAATTGTCATGGTGGTTGCTGTGGTGATGGAGGGTGGCATCTGCTCCATGAACAATTTTGCCTGTTGTTGCAGTAATACTGTTAACCGTCGGTGCTGGTCGCTGGGCGTGTCTTCTAGTAACTTGTCAACCAGGTGAGTGTCCATCTCTACTGAGACTGGTGGTTGCGCTATCCAGAAGATCGTATCTCGCTGCGTCTTGCCGTAGATTAGCCTGTCTTGCTCAAAGTCAAGCACTGCCTTATTCTCCCGAAACCATGGTCGTCCCAAGATGATGTCTTTGCGTAGGTCAGGTAGAACTAGGAAGGGAATATTTTGAATGTGCTGTTGGATCTGGAGTTCCAGATTTCCTTGTATGGCCGTTTTGCAGCTAGTGGGACGGTTGGCCAGCAGTACCGGTAGCTTCAGCGGTTGGATCCGTGTACCGTGGTCGAGGTGGGCAGCTCTCACGAAGTTGTGCATTGCGGCTGAATCGAGTGGAGCGTGTAGTTGTTTACCTGCGAGGATGACAGGGATCCGGGGTAGAGTCTGTCCGTCTATCTGGATCACAGCTAGGTTCGGTGCTTGACTGGGCGGAGGGCTGGTGATGTGGTTGTTGACTACTGGGGCGGCAGTGTTGGTGACCTTGTTGGTGACTGTGGCTGGGGCAGTGTTGGTGACCTGGTAACTGAATGCGGCTGGGTCAGCGTTGGTGACCTGGTCGTCGACTGTGGCGAGGGCAGTGTTGGTGACTCCGTCCATGACAGCGATCCTGGTAGGTGGCGGGTGCGTGTGGGTCACAGTTGCATGTTCCTCCCCAAGCTGGTGGTCGGTGACGCGCTCATCATCTGCTGGTGATGCTGTCCTCTCGCGGGTCAGTAGAGGCGTGGCTGCTGGGTGCTGTGGAGAGTCTTTGTCAGCCGGGAAGAGCAAGGGGTCTTCGGTGACATTGGAAGGAGACTTAGCGACGCTAGCAGGGTCTATGGTGGCGTGATGGGTAGGCGATCGATCTGTTGTGAGTGAGACGGTCATGAGTGACGGCTGGGTGGTTGATGTGCAAGGGTGAGCCGGACGCGGTTGCTGTTGTGAGACGGTGACCTGGGTGACGACTGGTACTGGGTCATTCTTGATAGCCCGTGGAGGTGCGGCTGCTAGGTACCGTGGAGAGTCTCCGTCAGCTGAGAAGAGCGAGGAGTCTTCGGTGACGTTGGAAGGAGGCTTGGTGACGCTGGCAGGATCCACAGTGGTGTGACCAAGGAATGACTGGCTGGCCGGTTCGGTGACGGTTATCGCTTGTAGTTGGGGTGGTGACCTGCGAGGCTGGCGCTGTGGGTCTTGCACCTCATCGTTAATGTAGTGGACTCCTACTTTCCGTGCTGGAGAGGTGGAGTCCGAGTCTCTCCAGTATCGCCGTTTCCCTGCCGTTTCTTCGCGAGTTCTGGGCAGTCGCGATGTTAATGCTTGGCCGGGCAGTAATGACACTGAGGAAGCTGGTTGTAGTTGAACCTCGGCGGCGGCTCTCGATGGGGTGGCCCTGCGGGTGCCGTAGGTTGAGGCAGCTTATATTTTGGTTGACTGTTGAAGTCAGTTTCCAAGTCGTTGGCGATCATGATCAGCTCTTCATAGTCGTGGGACGAGCAGCTCAAACTAGGGTGCGAAGCTCGGAACTCAGCTGACCGATGAGCAGGGCGATCACCTCGTCTTCAGCCAGGTTGGTTCCTAAGTGCTGCTGTAGTTGGAGCTTCTGACGGATGAATCGCCTCACTGGCTGGTTCGGTTTGTGGGTGGTGCCATAAAATTCCGTGTGAGCGGCTGCGATTCTATGGGCTCCCGAGAAACGGGCCTGAAGTCGGTCACGGTACTGTTCCCAGGTGGTGACAAATTCTCCGTAGTCTCTCCACCAGGCGGCGGCGTCGTCTTGTAGTTGCGCTTTTAGAAGCATGACCCAGGTATAGCTGGGGATATGGTGACCCTGTAGCAGCTCGGTGCACTGTCGCATGAAGGTGATGGGGTCTTCATGGAGCTTGCCGCGGAAGAACGGTAGCAGGGTTGCTATGCTGGTCAGCTGGCTGAGGTTGCCGGTGTAGCTGACGGCTGGAGCTGATAAGTTGGCCATGTTGCTGGTTGCAGTAGTGGTTGACGGTGGAGCAGGCAGGTTGATGGTCAGCGCGCTGGGTTGCAGGGTGGTTGGTCGAGCAGGCTTGCTGGTGAAGGTGGGTGACTGCATTGCCCCGGTTTTGCTGGTGGAAGCGGGTGGCTGCTTCGTTCTGCTGTCGGTTTGACCGGTGGTCTGTGCAGGCCAGCCGGCGAATGTAGACTCGGTGTGCTGGCTGGTTGACTGCATCCAATCTTCGGTGGTCGTATCTCCACTGTCTCCGGCTTCGGTTCTAGTCGCTACCATGTTCAGGTGTTATGGGCGCCACTGGGAAATTGCCTGTTCCCAGACAGGTATTCTGAATTGAAAGATTCAGAGACACATTTTGTTGAAAGAAAATAAGTTTGAATTTTTTTGTGTGAAAAATTCAAGACATACATTTAGATGAAAAATTTAAGACATACATTTAGTTGAAAATTTAGGTTGACATTTTGTTTGGAAAAAAAGTTTTGACAGTGGTAACGGGTTACTGTATCTCCATACAGTGAGTGGCCCCACGTTGGCAGGCGCCAGTAATTGATATGGGGGAAGGTGTGGCACGTTCATCAATTGAGCTAGTCAGTCGGGTCGAGCGAGGGGTTTGTTACCACTGTCTGAAAAAAAATGGCTTCTGGTGGCCCTGAAATGGGCCAAGTTTGTTGCTGGTGGCCCTGAAAAGGGACCAAGATTGTTGCTGGTGGCCCTAAAAGGGACCAAGGCGGGCTAGATGTTTAGTAGTCGTCAACTGGCATGATACCACGCCGTGCGAGGGTCCTGGGCAGGTCTGTCTGGTGCGAGAGCAGGCCGGCAGGGGCTCAAGTCAATGGTTTGCAGTCTCTACTCTGGTTTACCCGGGCTACGGAGAGGGCTGACCGGGTGATCTACTAGCCAGAGGTCGTGCCAAATCACCGCCGGGAGGACCTCCTCGACCACTTCCTCGTTTGGAAGGGGCCTTCGGTCAGACCCCGGGCAGGCAGGGTCGTAGGCTTCCGCTGCACACACTCCGATGTCGGTTCGGCACCCAACCCGTGCATCCAGAACCACGCGCCAGTTGTTAGGCTGGGGCGCTAAGTCTTGGGGCGCAGCTGGCGTGGCGGTGTACAGCCTCAGCCTCTCCTCCACCTGGCGAAGCCGACGTAGGGCCCTCCTCTTCTGGGTTCGGCAGCCGGCTCGGTTCCTCCTAGGCATCGGCTGGGTAGTAGACAAGGAAGACACCTCAGGTTGCGGTTAGTCTCACCGTGGTTCCCTCATTGGCCTGCTCGCTGCTCTGCTCCTGGTCTTGGTAGTGGTCTTGGCTGGTAGTCTCTTCTGGCTCTTCAGTGGAAGGCTGCTAGTGAGCAAGTGCTATCGAGGGTAGCTGAGTAGCCCCCTTTCATTCACAGTCCCCAAGTTCACCTGCGCTGCTATTGGCCAGCGGTGCTCGGCCAATAGAAACGCAGGAACAGGTGGCGGCGACTGAGGCGCACCCTGGTGGCGGGTGGGTCAACCACTCATTTGGTTG
Organism: Nilaparvata lugens; assembly: GCF_014356525.2. Classification (NCBI taxonomy): domain Eukaryota; kingdom Metazoa; phylum Arthropoda; class Insecta; order Hemiptera; family Delphacidae; genus Nilaparvata; species Nilaparvata lugens. The sequence continues at coordinate 16,868,543 of NC_052512.1, forward strand.
ATGCGTGACGTGGGGAGCAGAGCAGAGCGGCAGGCTGAAAGGTAGCGAACCCGAGGGAGGTATCACAGTATGGGCTACTGTTATTCATATAACCTTATGATTATTTCAACTCACCTGTTTTCTTTTGTTGGTATCGAATCAATTCAAATGTTGAAGCCTTGCAATTCAACATAACATTTTAATTTTCCTAGGTGTCATTTGTTATTAAAAATGACAATTGTAGGTTTAAATTAAAGACTACTTATTATAGACTCTGGTATTCTATAAACGTTTGTTTAGTAACTATTTCATTATTCCATTTTGATAACCAGATAGATTATTTTCTATGTGCATTGCTGTTATATTTATAACTTTTTACTGTCACTCTTCAATAATTAATTTGTTTGAAATGTTTGCATAATGGTAACATCATTACCTGATTATCTTTAGTTATAATTTACTATTTCAAATGTTTACATTGCAATCAGTTCTTGCATTCAGATTACTGTTTTTACTAGAATCATTGATGCTGTTTTCAAGTTTTTTCATGTACTTCAATCTTTTTCTAAACTTAACTTTAAATTTGTGCATAACAATGTAAAATTCTATTTCAATTTTATATTGTTGGCCAGTCATCCTGAAGGGTTATTTCATGTACTCATATTTACAAAATATTTCTATTTAAATTTTTTTTGTTGGCATCATATTTTTCTTATGTCAACTAGGATCAACTACATTTTATTCTTGTTCATGTGATTTGTTAGTTTGTGATTCATATTTTTGTTGTCTGTTATTTTACTGGTTTTACCTTTGGTATATTCTTTAATGCTGATTAAAGTTTGTATTTTACTAACCTACTTTTTCATTTGGCATTCCACCTTAGCCTACATTTTGTTGATTAGTTTTAATACTGAGTTGCCTAAAACTGTTTTGCATTCATTCCAGTATACAGGTTTTTGAATGCACAACAGTTCTTGCACTCATGTGGAATTTCAGTCAGGTGTCAAATCAGTCAAGACATATTGTTTCTTTTTTTCAGAATTTGATTTATTCTCTCCTATTTATACAGTCCACTCTTTTCTAAGACTAAATTTCACAGAAATATTACCTGAGAAATATCGGTTGGCCGCGAAAATCCCATGCCACTACCTATACTAATGAAACATTGGGAATTTCGCTTACTGAAATAATATTGGTATAACGAAATGGTGGAAAGCTGATGACGTCATCAATGACGTCACAATGTACTGAGGAAATATTAGTCCACATCGATTAAAGTACTGGTTTGGTATTAAAGAAATTTCAGTCAGATGATAATTTTTTCTCAGAACTAGTTCGCGGACTGAATTAGACTTGATCAACTACTAATGTTTCTGCATTATGAAATTAAGAAATGCAAGACCCAAACTGTATATCCAAAACTGATGCTGGCTGAGTTATTTACTGTATTTTTTCAGCTTCTTGTACCAATGTTTTTTTGCTTGCTTACTGATTTCTCTATGGTTCCTGTACTGATTTTTTTTTTGTACCTTACCAATTCTTCCTCCATCCCTTACTAATGTTACATCAATTCAATCTGGACCAATATTTTTCTCTTTTGTGCCTATACCAAAGTTTCCATGAAGCAGGACTAACTCCAGAATGAATATATAACCCCTGTATCTGCATGTATAAAAGATGTAATTCACACTGGCTATCAGGTTCCAATATGAATATTCTTCTACTGTAAGCACAGAAGTAGGTAAGAGTTTTCCTAAAAGAAATATTCACTCTACAGCGAACCCATCATAATAAAAACTTTGATATAGCTGCAAGAGGAAAATATTAACCAGATTGGATACCGGTACAGAGGGTGTGAAAAGTCTGGAACTGGATGATTAGGTAGAAGATTCAAAATATCAAAAGAATTGAAATGAGATGTTACCGTAACATGCATCCTTCAGACTTTTTATACTCTCTGTATGAAAAACAGAAAGAAAAACTTTATTATTCTGTGATTTCCTGCTGGAAGGTTTTTTGCCACAGCGGATCCAAAGACTTCTGGAATTGGGTGCTCAAAAAAACAACAATGTTACATGATTGATTGGTAGAACCTTTCAATACGAAAACACGCCTTAAAACTAGGTGAAATTCATTATGAAGGGGAATATAAAAGACGTTAGTAGCAAAGACGGTGTATATTTGAAAAGAAAACAAAAACACTTCACCTTATTATTCAGACAATTTACAATTCGTTATTTATACTCAAGTATAATACTACAAAAGTTCCAAAGATTACCAAGTCACTAAGAAAATATTCATTTTTCTGAAGGTAGAACATAATGGTTAATCATAAAATACAAATTTCATCGAAAAGGAAAAAAAATATATTCAAGATTAAGAAATTAATATTAATGTATAAAACTTCTTAAGACTACCAAGTCACTATGAAAATATTCATTTTTCTGTAGTTTTGAAACATAACATAACATAATACTGATTGGAGTGCTGATACATGATGCTGGTTCACTCCTTATCATCCTTTCCATTTCAAACTCTGAGGCTCCAATGCTTGTTACACTGGTATCTGGATCATATAGCTCTGGATCTACAATTGCCTAGAAAAAGTAATAATGAGGGTTATTCAAACACACACTTATATTTCAATTCAATTCAATTTATTTATTTCCATCAAAGAAATACATCAATAAAACATTTACATCTCAATTCAATAACAAATATTTTCAGGAAATAAATATTCCCCCACACGGACATAGGTCCGTGTGTGGGGGAAGAATTCCTATCAATAATAACTGTAAAATAAAAAATTCTGCAGAATCCTACCTTAATATTATTCTCACTTAACTATTACAATATTGGAAATATGTTATATAGAGAAAAATAAATATAAATTATTAATAATTTTTTTTTAATAAACAGAGCATGGGTTTCTTTTATTAAAGACTTAGTATTATGTTGGAGTACCTATCTCCTAAAGTTTTTAAATTACTTATTATAATGTTCAGAGTGCTGCATCACAGTACCAGAGTTAACAGAGTTTGAATCAGAATCTACATGTAGGGCGAGTTTAAGAGGGCTTCTGATGCCTCCCGACCAATACCAAGCAACCATGTGACTATCTTCTTTTTGTAGTTAGCAACACTGCATCCCCCAGCCTCTTTTATTGTGATTGGAAGATTGTGATGAAGTAGGTGAGCAATACGAGAGGGGTTGTTATTGACCGATGTAAAGGTAGCTCTAGGTGTATTGAACCCAAAATTCAGCATATGTCTAGTGGGGTAGTTATGGTTTAGCTGTGTAAAAATTTCTGTTCTGTACGATTTGATAAAAATAAGAAGAGTTTTAATGTAGATTTGTCTTATGTCAAGAACAGGAAATTCGGTGTAGAGTTGTTCAGTAGGAAATCGGATATTTTTATTTAGAATTATTTTGATGAGTGATCTCTGTGTGACAGCTAGTGGATGCAGCGCGGCGGCCGAGACTCCCCCCCACGCCAGGACACCATACTGGAGCAACGACTGCACGTAGGCAAAGTAAACCGTCCTACACTGACCCACAGTCAGCACCCCTCCAAGCTGCAAAAAGGCGTAAATGAGTTTTCTAAGCCTGTCTTTAACTCCCTGAATGTGTGGAACCCAGAATAATTTATGATCAATTATTACACCTAAATATTTGTAATGTTCCACACGCTCTATGACATTGCAACCACAGTCCATCGACTGCAGGTCACCACAGGAGTGGAGGGCCAGCCGTCTCGAAGCAGGGTCACTGTCACTTCTGAAAAATATTGGCAGATGCTTGGTTTTTTCTACATTTAATGTTAAGGTATTCTGCTCCAACCAGCGTTTGATTTTGACCAAGTCTGCCCCCGCCTGTTTGTAAGCTTCGTCCCACGTGCAGCCGGACGACACCACCGCCGCGTCATCAGCGAAAAGGAACAACCTGCCACCCGTGGGAACCTTCTCTAAATTATTGATGTATATCAGGAACAAAAGCGGCCCCAGTGTACTTCCCTGAACCACTCCATAGTCGATTCCAGCCTTTTCACTGTTAATGCCATTTATACTAACGTATTGGATGCGGTTCTCCAGGTAGCTTATGAACCACTCCAACGATTTAACACCTATGTAATGTAATTTTGAAATTAACTTATGTCGATCTATGGAGTCGAATGCTTTAGCTAGGTCCAGGAAAGTAACCAGGACACGTCTCCAATCTCCAATCTCCTTAGCTATGTTTTTAGAAAACTCAAAAAATGCATGAGACGTGCTCCTGTCCTTTCTAAAACCGAACTGGAGATCTGATATTATTTTCTCACGCTCCAAGTAATCAGCAAGCTGTAATTTAACACATTTTTCAATGATCTTAGATAAGGTGCAAAGTAGAGAAATCGGTCTGTAATTAGATGTTAAGTTTTTTTGACCTGATTTATAGATTGGTACCACTTTGGCTATTTTACATGGTTTTGGAAATTTATTTGTGTTGAAGCTGAGGTTAACTATATGAAGCAAGGGAGTAATCAAAGTGGCAATATTGTTTTTAATAAATTTTGATGGTATATTATCCCAGCCCGGCGCAGAGTTGCCCTTAATGCTCCCTACCACCTCGATAAGCTCTTGCCGTGTAACTGGCCGCAGCCGGAACATAGAATCAGCGGCGTGGTCAGCGACTGAGATCTCGGCTCGCCCCCCCGGACTGGGAGCCAATGGGCAGCGTTGATGTCTGTTTGGTAGTATGTAAGATTCAGGAGTTCAGCTATCTTAATGATAATGGGAAATACATTGGTCCCTTTTGATTGAATTGGGATGCCAGAAATTACTATGTTGTTTTTCCTAGTTTGTATTTGAAGATCGTGAATTTCTCTCTTCGCAACGGCTAATTCTTGATGCAATTTACAATTTTCATCAGCTAGCTGCTGCACCCTTGTTTCTGTACTGGTCGCTTTTTCAACTATTTCGTCCATTTTTGTTTTAAGGCAAGTAATGTCTTTGTTCATATTACTCATCTCTTCCTGTATGCTATCCAATTTCTTGTTGTTAACGTCCCACTGGTTCTTCATATCCTCTTTCAAGGCAGCAATCGCTTTCACAATTATTTCATTAACCCGCTCGTAGTCGATCGTTGGTTTAACTATGGTGTCTGTCTGCTCACTGCAACACTTTACACATTTCCAAGATTTTTGTGAACCACGTGTAACACATTCACTGACACATGAATTATGAAATTGTGCCTGGCAGCTCACAGACGTGCTACTCCCGTCTTTTGTCGGTGCAATGTCCTTTGTACATTTGTTACACTTCACCATGTTGCTGATTACTAATTTCTACTAAGTAGAAGTTCTACTGATTACTAAATTCCACTAAAATTACTGCTACGAATTAAATTCACTATGATGTTTCACTGCTAACCGGCCGATATGCTGAGAAACGCTTAGAAGTTGTTTTTCGACAGCGATAAACTCCGATCCGACTTCATCGGCTGCCCTGCCCGATAAGAACTGCTTGATTGAAATACAAGTAATAATGTAAGCAGCCAGCTCAGGTTGAAATGAAAATTTCTCCCTTCCCAATGGCTCAAATTAAAATGTTCTATAAATTTAATAAAGAAATAATATTACTGCAGAAAAATTGGATTTTTTTTAATTACTGGAGAAAAATCTCCATAATTGCTTTCATAACATTCGAAATATACTATTTCTAAATAATAAACTAATATAGTTTATTATGCATGTCTTTGGCATGAGTGATAATCAAAAAGACTAGAAAATGAATTAGGAGTTATAGAGGAAAATGTTCATAATTGCTGGAAACATTTTGAAATATATTATTTCTCTATTTGATAGGACATTTTCATTATATATTTATAATATATTTAATAAATTATTTCATATATATTCATATAATATTTATTAATTGATAAAAAATGATTCTATAGTACCCTTTTGTTTTCAAATCTTTTTTATATAGAACACAACAACTTATTATAGGTATAGCTTGAAAATGGCTTGGAAAAGTCGAAACCAGTTGCTTTTGTTTCATATAAAAAAATTGAAAACAAATGGGATTTTTTTTATCAACTAACAAATCAAGTAGCCTTTGAATACCTAGTGGAAAATATATATTTCAATAGATTAAGATTTTAATGAGTCAATGAGAAATAGAGAAACCATTTTCTCCTATAAAAATATATTTTTGTTCTGACCTTATTCCAACAATATCCGAAAAATTCAATATTTTCGAAATTTGAGGTTGATTCCTCCCCACTCTCAAAATCAAAACGGGTGGGACATTTAGACTTCAAAATCTCAACAGTTCTTAGTTGGACTAAAATGTATAATTTAATGTAAAAAGTAGAGCAAATTTGTATGGCTTTTGTTGGTTGGAAGATTCCACTCAGCCTGAATAATTTAAGCCATCAAGCTGATTTACTTCAGCTGGGATTAACAATATTGAACGTGCACATCCCATAGCCCGGGACGAGAGTTCAAAACGTTTATTTCAAGTACATAAGAAAAATATATGATATCTTGTTCACAATAAAGTTTCAATTAATTCAAAGAATAAAAAAATATTAATTATACAGAATGTTTCAGAAGTAGTGTCGAACATTCTAGGGTATTGTTCCTGGATTATAGGAGACTACAAATGTTGTATTTCAAGTAGTGTCCAAAACTCAGCGGTTATCCTTATAGCTGCCATTTTGGTTTTTTCACTTAGAAGTTTTTATCTCAAGAATGAAATGTTGTATCGATCTGAAATTTGGCATGAATATTTATGCTATGAAGACTCAGCTTTAAAAATAAAATAAAAATTTTCGATGTAAATTTTCAAAATGGCGGCTATTTTAAATTTTTGATGGCAAATTTCACTAAAACCGTTCACTTTACAGAAAAGTTACAAGAGACAAAAACGTTGGCAAATTTTATCAAGATTCTAATTATATCTTATTCATCAAGATTGATCGAAGAATAACAGATAAATTTATTCTTATTGTACTGCATGCATGACCACTTTCCACCATTTAGACATTGTGAAGCTCTTCCTGGGGGAGTCACTCTCACCTCCAAGGATAGGACAATACACGTAGGGTGATGTAATGCTGTATTTAAATGCCTCACGTATGTATGGTGAATCTTGTACTGAGTCAATGGTGTACAGGCTATAAATTTTGCAATGCGTGTGTGGACGCTGAGTGAACACCAGACTGATTGACTCACTACAAGATTCAATACAATTGTCGGAATCGCGGGAGGCCTAAACGCTCGCTCACCCTTGATTCTTCTAATGACAGATTGTATAAAGATGAAATTTTTTATAAGCAGTGTAGCGATCGCTAAACACTGAATACGGATACCTTAAAATTATTACCTGTGAAGAATGAGCATACAAAATCATACAGGTCGAGCAAAAATCCCGATGTAGATAATTTACGGAACTGCGTCTCTAATAAGTTCTGAAGGATTAAAATACGGTATTTGGACCAAATATCGTTCAGAATATACTTCGAGAACAGAGTCTTGTCAGGTTTTAAGCTCTATTGTAGGAATTTATATGATCTCGGGCTGCATCTGCTGTACAATTGATGTGTTCGCTCCTAAGTCGAGGTCGGTAACAGATAAAAGCTGATATATGAGCAGGTAAGGACAAAGAATAAATATCTCGATCTGACCCCACTCACTACATCCACTTAGACCTGTTCCAATATCCAGCTTAATTCAATTATTCCAATGATCGTATTCGATCGGTTCTTGATGATATAGAACGTATCAGACACAATAATTGACAGGCTTAAGAAATAATCGAACTCAGAAAACGAATTAACAAAACTGGAATATATTATAATAAAATATATGATCTCACAGTGCAGATTCAGAATATAATTTACAGATTGAAAGTGGTTTAGCATTAACAAAAATGATTAGCAATTTTCTTGTACTTGCATGATATCATGCGTGATTCGACAGAATTTTACAATTGATAAAATTTAACAGTTTTGAAAAAATAGTGAAAAAATGAATTATAAAATATTTTTAAAATGCTCGGGGGTCGTGGTTCTGGCAGCGGAGGATAGCTAATCAACTACAAATTCTTATAAATTCAATAGGAATAAATTCTAGGCTCTTAATAACTAAAAGCGCTTGTCGGCGTGGCCAATAATTTAACGAAGAAAATTTTATATCTTTCTGCACTGAAATATTTTCGAAGCATAGATTGGGGCCCCGTTATAACTTATAACTCACGTGAAATTCCTTGGCGGTCGTGGTTTTCTTCTTTAGATCAAAAATCGTTTGATCGGCAGCAATCCAGGCTTCGGTTTCAGCACGTGTGGAATTTTAATTTAATATTTCCTTCACCAAATTAATTAAGGGATAATTTACTTTAAACTTTTAAATTTATCGATTGATGAAAAATAAATTTACAAATAACAAATATATTGGCCTAAAATATCGGCTCACAAATAGAACATATAAAATCGAACAAGAAATTTTTACGAATAGGTCTTGGTAACTATAAAGAGATCTGAACGGTGAGGATTTCAAAAGGGAAGTGCCGTCTTTTCTCTCTAAGCTTCTTGACTAGACCTTTCTTCTCAGAATCTCGATGTAATAATTTGCATGAAAATTTGCCATTGGTAGAACGATTGTGACGTAGACATGACGTCAGTGGCAAGCAGTAGAATATAATTCCTTTAATTACAATAATAATTCAATTTATATAATTCTTAAAACTGCTTAATCTTCTAGACATAGTTCCTCTCATACAATGTACATGTGCTAGCGTATATGATAAGGCAGGTTTGTTGTCTGATAGTAGATTAACATGTGTTGCTTTCAAACGATCACCTTTTTGGTGCTATTTCCATGCACTATGATTGGCTTAGGCTTGCCAAAGAGATTTAATTACCATGTGGTTCAGTTGAATTAATCATTAATAAATTAATATTCTTATACAATTTTTATTAGGTTTGAGACTGTTATAATTAATTTCTGCCGTTTTATTAATAATATACTGTTCATGCTATGACCTAGTTAGTTACAATAAGACCTGACATATAATATAATTTCTTAAATAATAAATAATTTCAACGATAATACATACATTTTATTTTTTTATTTGAAATTCTTGGTCCTTTATTGATAGTTTTATAATTTTTAGAGATGGTATTATATCTTGCGTGAAGCCAGCATGACATTTGACAATACTTTGAATCAGTCAGCTGTGTTCAGGCTGTTTTAAAAACATCTGATCGATAGTAAACAAAGTGTAACCTCAAATTCAATGAGCAATTCATAAATAATTCGTGCTTTATTTGCAGAATAATTATAATTTTATTTAATAATTTTCTAGAAAATATTTGGTACAGAACGGTACTCTTATCTAATATACAGTTACTGATAAGTAAGCTTTATCGCTCGGTCGCTAACTATTCCTTTAGCAAATTCTTTCATTTGGAAAGGTAATCACAATTTTCTCTCTTCTCATGAGATCTATTTGAAAGATTCATCACAACATCAATATTGAATTTTTAATTCCAATTGTATTCAAGGTGAAGCTTTAAATCTCTATATGGCTCCATATGGACATACAACTGATTTCACAATGTTTTTCAGATTATCTTGTTTGTCTTGTAAAAGTATGATTCACGAGAATAATTAATTTCTCTGTTATTCTTTGACCAATCTGAATAAATAAGGTAAATCTTGATGAAATTTGCCAACTTTTTTGTCTCTTGTAAATTTTCTGTAATGTGAACGGTTTTAGTGAAATTGGCCATCAAAATTTTAGAATAGTCGTCATTTTGAAATTTTTTTATTTTATTTTTTAAAGCTGAGTCTCCATAACATTAATATTCATGCCAAATTTCAGATCAATACAACATTTCATTCTTGAGATAAAACCTCCCAAGTGAAAAAAACAAAATGGAAGCTATGTTTTGCCGCTGAGTTTTGGACACTACTTGAAATATGACATTTGTAGTCTCCTATCATCCAAGAACAATACCCTAAAATGTTCGACACTACTTCTGAAACACCCTTTAGGCCTTAATATTATTATGGGGTGTGCAACTCTATAATCTCATTAATGTGGTAGGCTACAGTTTAATAAAATTAACTTACTCTGAAGTTAACTAGTGGCGATGAATTCCAGCTGTTCTCCATTTTTTTGAAATCGTCATTCCATGACTAGAAGTTTCTCCAAAATTCAGATCTCCTTAGAACATCTGGAATAAGATCAGCTAATATCTCATAATATACAATGATTTGAGCAAAGTTGAATTGTATTGAATTTCTGCAAAATATAGTCATTTAAAAAATTGAGATAATGTCTAATTAATGTTCCCTTAACATAAAACAACTACCTACTATTCGCAATTGATTCCATCATGTTTCACTATTTTGGCATTGAGAAGAAATTTAGGATTGAATCAGAATTGTTTCAAACCAGTTTTGAAACTCCTGAGAGGCCAAAATGAAATACGTTCTTCTGACTACTTTTGAATAGTTGGGAAAAAATTTTTAATTATTTCTGAGTAACTTTCTTGATTTACCACCCACTTATGTTTTGAAACAAAAAAGTTTCTAGCATGTCGAAAATTTCATGTTTTCTGCTTGAAATGTCTTGACATTGACGAACATAATCATTAATTGAAAAATAACTATCGGTCGGATAAAAATGGTCAGACACCAATAGAAAGTAGTCACTCTTCCCGATATTTTGATATAAAATTATTATGCTTTACGACGCTACATGATTCTGAGAGAAATGATATTCAAAATAAAAACATATTTTCGCAATGTTTCCAATTTCACCAATAAAATTAAATTTCCTTTTAATCCTTCAACCCTAAAACTTTTCTAGCACTACTGGGATATCGGGGATGATATTCTACATCCAATTCTGACGTTAAATTGAAAATTTGAGAAAGTTGCACGATTTTTACACGATTTGGCAACCCTGTAATTTCTTCGAATTGAGAGCCAAGTCTCAATATATTTTACACAGACTATAGAATGATACTAAACTAGGTACGAAAGATGGGTCACAGATAACTTTTAATATTATTTTGTCAAAGATCTACTTCGTTTTGGTAGAAAAAATTAGTACGAAAAAAAAAACAGTTTGGGTCTTGCATTTCTTTATTCCATAATGCAGAAACATTAGTAGTTGATCAAGTCTAATTCAGTCCGCGAACTAGTTCTGAGAAAAAAATTATCATCTGACTGAAATTTCTTTAATACCAAACCAGTACTTTAATCGATGTGGACTAATATTTCCTCAGTACATTGTGACGTCATTAAATAATAAATAAATAAATAAATAATTAAATTTTATTGTCATAAACCAACATTGGTAATTGACAAAGTCACACAGTAAACAAAATCTAGAACACAAAATCAAAATATAGAACACAAAATACATTCATTCAGGTACTATCAAAAAATTCGTTCAAACAATAAAACGGTCTTCCAACAAGCCAATTAAATAGTAATTTCTTGAAATGAACAATGTTAGCACAACATTTGATCTCTGTAGGTAACTTATTATAGATTCTTAGTCCTATGCTGTCATAATGCTTCATGCTTGTGGAGAGACGTTGATATGGTATGTCAATTTGATGTTTATATCTTGTATCATGAGCATGAATTTTGCATCTTGTCTTCAAATTAGGTAAGTTTTTCATTGTATAAATAGTTACATTGTAGATATACAAATTTATGACTGTCAATAGTTTAAGTTTCTTAAAAAGAGGTCGACAGTGGCTCAGATAGTCGGCACCTGACAAAACTCTGACTGCTTTTTTTTGCAATAATAATACTTTGTTCATGTGGCTGCTATTCCCATATATTAAGATACCATAGGCAATTATGCTTTGAAAAAAGGCAAAGTATGAGTTCCTGAGATATTGTTCTGGAACTAAAGTTTTCAATTGTCTCAGTAAATAAATAACTCTAGCTAGCCTACCAGTAATGAAGTTTATGTGGGGTTCCCAAGTCAACTTGGGGTCAAACATTAATCCAAGGAATTTGATACTATTGCTGTTGTTTAGTGTGTGATCTCTCTGGCTAAATGTCAGAAACTGAGTTTTGTCTTCATTTAATTTGAAGCCATTCGCTCTGAACCATTTGGAAGCTTCTATTAACGTATTAGCTGTCATATTCTTTAGTGTGTGTGCATCTGAGTGAGAATGAAGAAAAGTGGTATCATCAGCGTACAACACAGTCTTACTATTGAGTGAGAGAGGGAGATCATTAATCATAATCACAAATAAGAGAGGTCCCAAAATTGATCCTTGGGGGACACCATACTTCACTCTGGCAAGATCTGATTTATTATTGCCCACACATACAACCTGTTTGCGTTCACTAAGGTAGGACCTAAAGAGACTGAGACTCTTCCCAGTGATTCCATAAAATGCCAATTTATTCAGCAGGATATTGTGTTCCACGCAGTCAAATGCTTTGCTCAGGTCACAGAATGCGGCCTGAGCAAAACACTTACTCTCAAATGATTCAATCACAAATTTTATCAGGAATCAAAGGCGTCATTGGTAGATCTTCCCTTCACAAAACCAAATTGATGTTCTGATAACACTCTAATATTTATCAAATATTCGTATACCTGTATGTACATGACAATCTCTAGCACTTTTGAAAACACAGGCACTATCTGAATAGGTCTGAAGCTAGACGGTTCTTCTTTAGAACCTTTCTTATAAACCGGAACGACCTTGGACACTTTTAACACATTAGGAAAAATACCTTTTGAAATGCAGATGTTTATACATCGAGTCAGTGCTGGTACCACTGCACCTGCAATACTTTTAAGAAGGCAACTGGATAGGCCATAGAAATCCTCGCTTTTAGATGGCTTTAGATTATGAACCACTCTAGAGATAACTTCTTGACTGACCTCATGAAAACTAAAAGTGGCATTATGCTCTTTATCAACACTTCCATTTAGCATTTGGATGGCTGATATGGATGGCTTCACTATCTTTTCATGAACATCATCAACCGACTGTATGAAATATTCATTCAAGATATTTGGCATTGGAGTAGTGAAATCTTGAACACTATTACTTGAAGATATCGTTTTGATTATTTGCCATGCTTTCCTGCAACTGTTATTCGAGGACTCTATAATTGAAACAATAGACTCTCTCTTGGCCTCATCTAATGATTTTTTGTAAAGTGCTCTACATCTTTGATATACAGTTTTAGCATGTTCGGTATTTACTTTTTTAAAGTTTTCATGAGAGATAGTCAATAAAATCTTCATCCTTCCAAGCTCAGGTGTATACCAGTCAGCCTTACGTTTGGTTCTCTTTCTATTCTTAACTAAGGATTTATTTTTCCTGCAGGTCATTTTGGGAATAGTCAGATTGAAATAATACAAAACTACATTTAGAAAGGATTCGAACATGACGCTGGCATCTGGCTTATCCAAGACAGCCTTCCAGTCTACCAAAGTCAGAGCCTGGTTAAATTGTAACATTTTATCGATAGTGACAGGTCTTGAAATAATTGTAACAAATTTGTTAATACTGGCCTTAATAGAACAATCTGGTACACATATCATCACACAGTCATGATCTGAATATGGGAATTCCATGACACTTGAAATTGTCGTATCAGGTTGAGTATTTGAAAAAACGTTATCAAGACATGCTTGATTTCTTGTAGGCAGAGTATTAAAAAGTCTAAGATTGAATTGTCTCAATAAATTTTTTAAATTATATAAATGACAAGTTTCTTGATTTATATCAAAAGCAGAATTTAAGTCACCTCCAAATACAAGAGTATAGCCATTATAGCAACTTCTTGACATGTATATAAGAAGTTCCTCCAATTTATCTAGAAATAGTTTTGGATCTCCACAAGGTGATCTGTACAAAGATACAATAATAAGTTTTTTGGCTTTAATAACGGTACAGGTGTACTCAAATTCACGTTCAATGCATGGGAAGTCCAAACATAATTCCCGACTTTGAGAGTTGAGATCCTGTCTTACAAAGATAGCAACTCCACCATTCTTATGTAATGATCTACAATAACTACTAGTTACAATATAATCCTCCAATTTACAGAACTCAATTTCATCAGCATGCAACCAGTGCTCACTTACACCGATGACATCAATATCCTCATTCAATAGAAAATCATTTAGAATATTTAATTTGCCCCTCAAACATTGAACATTTAGGTAAGCAATCCTAACATGAGGCTTTGCAACTTTAGTTGAAACTAATCCACACCCACTTGATCCTGGGTTAGTGAGTTTAAATCGTGCACAATACCAGTATCCGTCATAGAGTCTAGAAATGTTGAAGGACTGCGGGGAACGTTACGAGAGTTTAGTGACTTGTGGGCGTCTGATAGAGTTGTAGAATTCATTTCAGGGGAGGGAATGTGGGCAGGAGAAATAGTTATAGGAGTATCTGGACAATCTGAAGGCAGAGATACCCTAGCGTGAATGGGAGAGGCAGGAAAAGGTTTTATAACTGGCGAAACTGCTGCAACGGGGCTATCAATGATAGTTTCACTCATCTGAGCTCCCTTCATGTCAGTCACAGAAAAATCACAAATAGATTGCTTAATGAACCCTATTAAGTGATTGACTAAAGTCTTTTTACCCCGTCGATTGAGGTGAAGGCCATGTCTGGTAAAATGAGACCTTCCCAGAGAAGTGTTCACATCACTGTAGTGCAGTTTAAGACCCCCTTTGTAGCCTCTCACTGCTCTTGATAAGGACGCATTAGAATGACCTATGTTTACATTCAGCTCTGGATCATCATAACGATATGGAACACCGCAGACCAATATGTTTGATTTTAGATGCGACGCTAGAATATGATCTATTCCACGAGAGAGAGTTAACTGACAAGGTTCATCACGATGAAGATCATTGGTTCCGGCCATTACAATTACAATATCATCCCTGGAGAAGTCTTCAACAAATTTAAGTCCATCCTGTACAACTTGTTGCAGCTTTGCTCCAGGCTTTGTGTATACGAAAACGTCATAACTGTCCTCCAGGCTGCTCAGGTATTTACTAAGAAGTTTTCCGTGACTATCGGCCAGTATCGTCAATCTGTTCTTCTTCTTCATATTCAAGCTTGCACCTTTGGTAATTCTAGAAGAAATAGTATTCCGTTTGTCAATTGGTGTGGCAGATTTATGGACCAAAGCCTTGACTTGATGAAATTTGTGAGCTGAAGACTCAAAAGCAGGCGGCATCAGCAACTCGCTTGAAGAAAGCTCCGAAAATCGATTAGAGATCTTAACCAAATCAGCATTCCTATGATTGGCTGGTCGTTTC
Organism: Nilaparvata lugens; assembly: GCF_014356525.2. Classification (NCBI taxonomy): domain Eukaryota; kingdom Metazoa; phylum Arthropoda; class Insecta; order Hemiptera; family Delphacidae; genus Nilaparvata; species Nilaparvata lugens. Next base: position 16,883,842 of record NC_052512.1, read on the forward strand.
CTGACTGGATTACTAGGAAAAATGAAGTCATCACAATCAGTAGTTACAAGATCATCAAAATTATTATTTTTCAGAAAATTATTGTTTTCTGTCTGAATAATGTCTATTATAGCATTTTTATTTTCAATTTCCTCATTCAAACGGCTTCTGGACTCCTCAAGACTCTTTATGCGCGATTTCAATGACTTAATTTCATCCTCTGCACTCTCCTCATAAAGCAATGATGCTTCAAAACAATCCTGTCTCCTATTCTTTTCGGCCTCTAGGAGTTTTGTCAGGTGTATATTCTCCTCCGTTAGCCTCGTCAAATCACTATTCAGTTCATTGTTGATTGAAATTGAGTTGTCTAATTTGTTTAATACTCCAATTATGTGAGGAAGCAAATCGACAATGGCATCATTAGAAAATTTGTCAGCAATAATTGACAGGGTCCCCCTGAAACTTACTGCTAAGTCTATAACATCACCGTTAAGAAGATCAATACTCAGATTATTGAGTTCCAGTTTAGCGTCACGAATCAAATTCTCTCGCATACGACGAGTTGTCATGGGTTTATTCATCTTAAATTCAAACTGAGCGCCAAAGGTAAGAACCCACAGATGAAAGTATACAACATCAATGGAATGAAAGGAGTTCAAAAATGTCACGCATAGTTGTCATGGTTACACTCAAAACAAAATATGTTTATGGTTGGACATAAACAAAAACCAGCTGGTGATTATCAGCTTCGGAGAAGTGACAGCAAAGATAACACAATAGAAAAATAGTTTGTTGACTTTATCAGAGCAGCCTCTGCTATCACACTTTCTGTGTTATTGATGACGTCATTAGCCTTCCACCATTTCGTTATACCAATATTATTTCAGTAAGCGAAATTCCCGATGTTTCATTAGTATAGGTAGTGGCATGGGATTTTCGCGGCCAACCGATATTTCTCAGGTAATATTTCTGTGAAATTTAGTCTTAGAAAAGAGTGGACTGTATAAATGGGAGAGAATAAATCAAATTCTGGAAAAAGAGAAACAATGTGACTTGACTGATTTGACACCTGACTGAAATTCCACATGAGTGCAAGAACCGTTGTGCATTCAAAAACCTGTGCACTGGAATGAATGCAAAACAGTTTTAGGCAACTCAGTATTAAAACTAATCAACAAAATGTAGGCTAAGGTGAAATGCCAAATGAAAAAGTAGGTTAGTAAAATACAAACTTTAATCAGCATTGAAGAATATACCAAAGGTAAATACGAGTAAAATAACGGACATCAAAAATATGAATCACAAACTAAAAAATCACATGAACAAGAATAAAATGTAGTTGATCCTAGTTGACATAAGAAAAATATGATGCCAACAAAAAAAATTTAAATAGAAATATTTTGTAAATATGAGTACATGAAATAACCCTTCAGGATGACTGGTCAACAATATAAAATTGAAATAGAATTTAACTTTGTTATGCACAAATTTAAGATTAAGTTTAGAAAAAGATTGAAGTACATGAAAAAACTTGAAAACAGCATTAATGATTCTAGTAAAAACAGTAATCTGAATGCAAGAACTGATTGCAATGTAAAAATTTGAAATAGTAAATTATAACTAAAGATAATCAGGTAGAGTGACAGTAGAAAGTTATAAATATAACAGCAATGCACATAGAAAATAGTCTATCTGGTTATCAAGATGGAATAATGAAATAGTTACTGAACAAACGTTTTTAGAATACCAGAGTCTATAATAAGTAGTCTTTAATTTAAACCTACAATTGTCATTTTTAATAACAAACGACACCTAGGACAATTGAAATGTTATGATGAATTGCAAGGCTTCAACATTTGAATTGGTTCGATACCATTAAAAGAAAACAGGTAAGTTGAAATTAACCATAAGGTTATATGAATAACAGTAGCCTATACTGAAATAGCCTAATTGCAAAATGCAGAAACTACAGTTTTAGCAATAATCAAATAAAAGTAATAACAAAGAATTAAATAGGATTCATAATTGCAATGTTCATAGAACATTCATGAATTGCTTACAAAAAAACTGACAAACAATTCTTAAGAGCAATTTGGCTAAGCAAATATAACCCAAAAATGAAGTAAAGTTGGCTATGAACAACAATGAATTCCTAACCTGAAAGATAAAAACAATAGATTAGGGCAGTATTGAAATACAAAGTAGGTGATACAAAATACTTAGCTGCAGAACATAATGCAAGAGCCAAGGTCCCGGTTTGGTCTAGGGCCTTCAAAGACAGTATGAGCTTCCAATTTAGCTCGAATAGGCCAGAGTCAAGGTACCGGTTTGGTCTAGGGCCTTCAAAGACAGCGTGAGCTTCCAATAGCTCAAATGGAAAACATCAGGGGAGAAACAAGAATCCAACTTGTTTGAAATGCCGATGAAACAGCAGCCAGTTGTAGAGGAAGAGTTTTCAATCAAAGTTTCAAAGGAAATATTTCTCAAGTTTTGGAAATATTTGGTTGCAATACTTGTAAAATGTGATTCACAATTAATCAGTGAGATTGGCAATATATCAATAATTATCAATAGAATGAATGATGGGTAAACTTTCAGTCCCAAAGTTGCAAATAAAGAATTACTAAACAAGGTTAGCACTCGATGTAAAACAAGAGTCTGCAATATGTAAAACAAATTTTAACTTGTAGAAAGACGTGGTGACGCACACAAGCAGCCATTTTGAGAATGCCATAATGGAAATAAAAATATGTAAAACTGGAACAAGTCAAAAAATTAAAACACATTGAAAAATTAAAATTGAAATAACAAATGAACTAATTGTCCGAATTTTAAGGTTGATAGCTCCAAAGAACCGATGAAATGTCTCCAACAAATAAAACAAGCAAACAGGGCGAGATGAAAACTATTTTCATGAAAGATGAGAGTTCAAGTTGTAACTTACAAATTGTACAAGGAAGCGTACACACACACACAAGAGTTCATGAACACGTTGAAAAATTAGAAATGAAATAACAAACAAACTAATTGTCCGAATTTAAAGGTTGATGGCTCCAAAGAACCGATGAAATATCTCCAACAAATAAAACAAGCAAACAGGGCGAGGTGAAAACTATTCTCATGAATAAAGCAGAATAATATGGAGACAACACAAACTTGATGCTAGACAGCCAAACTATGAGCAGTGAAGGAAGGAAGTGGGTAGCAAGCAAGTGCTACCTCGATCAAGAAACCACCAATAAAATTGATGTTTAAAAGGATGCGAAAAATATCTGGAAGCCGAACAACAAATTGACAAATAAAATGACTATGGCTCCAGAACATATCCAAAAACTAAAACAAAGATAAGTAAAATATGCAGCGAAAATGCCCAGTATCAGGTCGGCAGTGGACCACTAGTGCTCCAGTGGCAAAGATACAAAGTAATGACTACCGTGCAGAGAACATGACAATTCAAAATCAAAAATCATAAAAGAGATTGTTTGAAGATGGAGAATAGTTTTAACAATTTCTCTCCGTGATTACTATAGAATTCTTGTAATTTATGTAATTATGGAAACAGTTGTATACATTTATTTATTCATTTTTATTTTATTTTTTTGTGTGTATCTTTCTCATTTTTATACATGCAAATCAAACTGAATGTATTTATTGGGTAAATGATTTGAGAAGTCTTGCTGCCATTTAGAATAATTATATGATGCGCTAAGGTCTGATGATGAATTTTTCTTTTCTAAAATTGATAGCTTTCATTCGGAGCGATTGAATGCATAGAGAGTATCGATAAGATGTTGGCCGAAATAATTTAGAACTGATTCGAGAAATCACCTTATCAAAAAATTGATAATCATGATATGATACACATAAACTACCAACTCTGGCTGACGGCATGTGCCATGCCAATTGAATTTTTGTTATTGCTTTGGAATTGTAATTGTGCTTTTTGTTATGAGTATCAATAAATTCTTTATCTATCTATAGGTTGAATTTTGCCCCAAATTCCTTATTATTTGCACAAAATTCAGCCATGGTCACTTCTGAAGTTTTTTAAAATACCCTTCATCTATTAAAACGAATTATATTGATTTCAATGAGATTGTTGAAGCAGTTTTCGACTCAGCTTAGTGCTAACCTAATAAAGTTTCAGAACTAAAATCTTATTCAGAAACCATTTTCAACTTACTGCCAACCTGACAAAATCAGACTGTCAATCAATTTAGCTCCCAATTTCAACCGTAAAAACTATTCCGAGAAGGTACTCTCTCTAGATTATAGTTCTATATAAACATATGGTATGGAAATTTCAATCATAATTGAAAAATTGGGAGAAGAAGAATATACATGCTAAAAGACAAACTTCAAACCCTTAAAAACTACCCTTAGAGTCAAAATATCGTCAAAAGATTTCTTAGTGAGCACCTAGGACCTATAAGGAAGCAATACCGTATTCTAAGTTTTGTTGCAATCCATCCAGTAGTTTTCTAGAAATCGTGATCAGTGAGTGAGTCAGTGAGATAAGAATTTCATAAGTATAGATTTACTCACAAAATTATTTAACACATTGAACAGGAAAGTTTGATCATGAGATTTTTAATGTAGCCCACTCATTCATTTTATTTTTGTTATATGATGTAGTAATATATTTTAATGTGATTAACTTTGAAACGGTTCAAGATATCGATGTGTCATCATCCATTTTCTCTTGAAATTGTGTTCTAAGATCATGTGTTATCCTGAGCTGCGTTTACACCAAAGTTATTAACAAAGTGTTAATAACTGAATCCTTATAGATTCTATTAGATTGAACGGAACTTGACAAACACATGTGTTCATCATGCATATAATAAGTTATGTTCAATCTATTAGAATCCATCAGTATTGGGTTATCAACATTTTGTTACTAACTTTGGTGTAAACGCAGCTATACTTTCTCATCTTAGAAAATTAAGTTGGATTGAAAATGGTGGACCAAAATTTTTAAGCAACAGAAAAGTGGTTCTTAAGCATACTATCAAATTATCCTTGTGAGAGAAATATTGAGCTGTTTCCAAAATTTCCCATTGCCAATTCATGATTTATTGGTTTTTGTTCTGCTTGCTTATTTTCACAGTTTCAACTCAAACTTGCTGTGATGATGGCTCTAGTCATTTTGCATGAGTCACTAGCAAATTGGATTGGGACTGATCATCAGATTAGATGTGACATTTATAATAAATGTACACAAATTTCATAATAACTAACCATTTAAAATTCTGATACGATGAGAAAATGGTGTTGTTCCAATACTATTAAAACAGTTTGTACTAGATAAATGGTGGTCTTCAATTATTTTTATGATCCCCATGCCTCAAATCCTCTACAAATCCATTCTTCTCTTATTGAAAAAAATTAAAAATTACACTACTATCATATTGTGTAATGACATTGGATTCTATACTAGATGATGTAACGTTCATGTACTAATTTATATAATGGTAAAGTACTAGAAACTCGCTATATAGTGGGCTACAGTATAGAATTCAGTGATCAGTGGCTGCTCAGCAAACTCAAGATTCTTTGCCAAAAGTCCAGCTAGTGCAGTTTCAAGACTCTTTCGGTTTATTAAAATAAATCAATTTAAAATAAAAACAATAAAACATACACATATAAATATTATCATTTTCTACATTAATATATTTCTTGAAACCCAAGTTTCGTTTATTTCAATCAGTCATTTCTTAGTTTCCTTGCAGAATGAGATGAAGTTAGTAATTTTGACCATAATTTGTGTATTATAATGAGAATTATCAATTATTGAGGCTTGAGAGTTAAAAAATCGTGTTCAGCGACCGAAAATACATGAGATAGCGTTCCTGAAATACATAATTTGAATGCATAGACTAGTAGGAGCGATGGGATTGACAGGCCACTACATGCATTAATCATGGGGGAGGACGGTGCCGCAGCGTAATAGTGCTACTTATCCCCCTCCCACCACCGCATCTATGATCGTAGCCCCCAGACTATATACATCATTGGATTCAGGAAGAAAAGGCCTACAAGGTTTATTCTTTATTAAAAAAAAATAATTATACAATCAAATGCATTCCAAAATCAAATACAATATTGTTCCCTAATTTCTAATATGTGTTCCCTATAGGCTACCCTGTGTGGGGACACTTGAATATATATAATAAAATATTTATATACAAATTTAAATATTATATCATGAAGAACATTATAATTGAATATGGTATTATATTGAAATAAATCAATATGTCAATATTTATAATCATTCTTGCACACATTCATATGCACACACATTCACACATGCGCACAAACACACACACACACACACACACACACACACACACACACACACACACACACACACACACACACACACACTTACATAAAACTTAAAACTATGTACGGAGTGGTTGCTGTTTTTTTTTCATATTTAGTTCAATTTTAGTCATAGTTAACGTTTCGTTTTTTTTCAAATTGCTGATGTAATTAGACCATAAATGAATGCGTTTTGAAGAAAGAGACAGTGATTGGAATTTGATACTGTCTTACTGTTTACGCATACCAGACGGGATTTGTGAGTTCAATGATCTTTGATTGCTGCAGTGTTCATGTCGTGTAATGTGTAAATTATACTAAATTTAGACCTATATTAATTTAGTAAAAAAAATCATTCGGGATGTCTAGTTGTAAAATGAATTTCTTGATTTCTTTTCTAAATAACTGATATGACGTTATTTTCCTTGTTGTTACTGGAAGTGAATTGAATATTTTTATAGCTATGTATTTGAAGTGTCGTCTGGAATGTTCTAATCTTGGTTTTGGGAGGTTAATGTCCTGTGAATTCCTGAGGTTTATTCTTTCTCTCATCTGTTGAATATCGAAATTATTTTCAGCTAAATCCAGCAATGCTTTGAATAGAAAAGAATGTCTCACTGATAATATTGATAGTTCTCTGAAGAGCATCATTGAACTATATTGTTTAGGTTTATTACAAATTATTTTTAATATATGTTTCTGACCAGTAATCACAGGTTTAATATGAACATTGTATGCACTCCCATAGCATATTATTCCATAATTTATTCTAGAACCAATAATTGCATGGTATAATATTGTAACAATACTTCTTTTGGACATAACTGTCTGAGGTAATAGAACTTCCTTATGTATACAAATACTCATTTTTTATCTTTTGTACATGATCTGACCAAGTGAGCCTACTATCCAATATGAGGCCCAGATACTTAACTGTACGTGCTTGTTTTATTGTTTCACAGTTACACAATATATTATTCACCTGTTGCGCACAATCTAATTTATGGAAGTAAATACTAGTTAACTCCTGATCCGTGTTTTGGAGATTAAATTGTATTATATTAGATTTGTCTGTGTTTCGTGATTTGTCTATTATTGGGAACCTTTTCCTCTAATGCCCGGTTTCTCAGTCGTTCAATAAACAACGCTATAGCTATTGATTCAATAACTTTATCGATTCAATAAATTTTTATTGGCTCCTTAAACATATTTATAGAATCCATAGCGATTCATCTGTTCAGTGAATCTGGCAGCATGGCATGATTCCAAACCGACCACTTTCGTAAACAAAATTTAATATGGTAGCCATGGTAACCAACTAAATCTTGGTTGTTTATTCCTTGCTGCTTGTTGTGAAGTTTAAGTTGAAGGTTATTTCCCTACGGTACTGTCATTTTTCTCAAGTTATTATTATAATAATTATGGCAGAGAAACGAGAACGGGGCAAGAATTTTGCAGAGGTTGAAAGAGAACAATTAGTAGAGATCTGCCTAAAATAAAAAAATGTAATATAAAATAAAAAGACAGATAAATATTTAATAAAAGATAACAAGACATGAGATGCAGTGAAAGAAGAATATAATTCTATCCAAATCATCATAAAAGAATTGAATGATAATGATAATCAAATAATAATAATAATGACTGTGATTCTGAAATAATTTTGGTTTCATTGTTGTGTGTACCATTTCCTCTTCAATTTTAATTCTGAATATTATAGCAATGACATTTGTCTCAAACAGCAAACTGATTTCGTTCTCCTTCTAATTGAATTTGATCAAACTCTTCCATAACTTCATCATTGTCCATTAGAGGCTGTCCTTTTTGCTGGATAGCTATATTATGAAGGACAGCCGTTGCTGTTATTATCAAAGTAGTCTGAATTTTTGTTCTTAATCCTATTGACAAGCATGGAAATCTGCGTTTCCACACTCCCAAAGCTCTTTCGATAGTATTCCTCCTTTGTATGTGGGCACCACATATTTTGGCATTATTTCGTTTAATAAACAAAGCTATAGCTTATACCATATGATTGTCATTAGGCGTACGGTAGCCAAAGAAGAAGAAGAAACAACGCTATAGCTATTGATTCAATAACTTTATCCAATCAATACATTTTTATTGGTTTCTCAAACATATTTATAGAATACATAGCTATGGAACGATTTATGTGATCAATGAATCTGGCAACATGGCATGATCCAAAACCAGCACTCTCGTAAACAAACTTTATACAATGGTTCCTATGGTAACCAACCAAATCTTGGATGTTTATTCCATGCTTCCTGTTGTGAGGTAATTTCCTATGGTACTGACATCTTTTGGCTCATGTCTCCAAAACAAGATGGCTGTCACCAAATAAGGGCTATCAATGCTAAATATAGTGCAACTTTGATTCTGTTTTGTTTTTAAAATACTAGTGATCTACACTAATTTTAATTTTATTTTGTAATTTAATTTTTCCAACTTAATTCTTTGATTGCAACCAAAAATTTGACAAATTTATCCATTCCATAAATATTTATAGGCTGGATTTTGGCACTATAGTTTATTGAGAGATTTATGGATCCAATAAGTTTAAGGAGCGTTCTAGAAACGCATTTCTCATATTTATCGATTCAATAAAGTTATTGAATGGATAAACAGCTTTATGGAACGACTGAGAAACCTGGCATATAGTTTATCGAGAGATTTAAGGATTCAATAAGTTTATGGAGCGTTCTAGAAACGCATTTCTCATGTTTATCGATTCAATAAAGTTATTGAATGGATAAACAGTTTATGGAACGACTGAGAAACCGGGCATAAGTCGGCTAATGACTTAAATATTCAAGAAATAACAAAAAGTCCATAATAAAAAATACAATTTTTGGAGATATTTTTTACAACTTACCCCCCACCCCCCACCCACCCCAAAATATCGACCACCCTGGGACGTGACGACATCGAGTTTCATATACACTAAAGACCACCCAACAATAATCCGAAGTCAAATTCTCTGCCTCTCTCATGTATGCTCAATGTAAGCCAGCGCCTGGACTAAAGTGGTTGATGATGTAAGAATGGTCTGCTACAGATTGTGCAGAATGACACAATACACGAGCCTACTGCCTAATGATTCTTGAAATGATCAAAGAGTACCGACCATTGACTGGTCTAGTACAGTCAGCATAGAGATAATATAAAATACTTATGATCTGGATTGTGCAGCTTATTCTCATGTGGAGCATTGAGTGATACAGTCATGTTCAAGTCGGCTACTGTTACCTTCCCCACTTAGGAAGATGGAGAAATAAGTGAAGGAGAGAATGTGGTAGACAAAACGTTGATGAAGGATGCTTCTACAAGTACTACTGACCTACATACTGCTTCTGATGATGATGATGATGGCGTGATATTTGAGGACTATAGTGGGGACAACAACTTTGCAACATTTACACCGAGAAGAGCTAGCAACATTTTCGGTCCACTACCACTCTACCTGATAAACTTTCAAGGATTTGAAGGACTGGGCCATGATTTCATTGTGAATGAGATGGCAGTACTGGAACGTGATGATAATTATCATGTAACAACTCATAACTACTTTTTCAAATCACCCTACCCAGATATGCTGTTGAAAGCTAGTGCGGTGCTTGACAACAATATTGTCTACATCAGACTAAACAAGGACTAAGATGGTCGGTCAAAGGAGCCGGTCAACAACATCTCCCCTACAAAGCTCTGAAACCAATTGTTTGCGATATGATTGGACGATGGCTGGCTGAAAGCAACTTGGAACAGTCAATCAAGATCTTTGTCTATGGATATGACACAATCGCTCTATTGGACAAGCTGCTATAGCTGGATGATAAGGAGAATATAGAGTATGTCGACTTGAAATCACCCTATCTCTACTACAAGATACCAAGCCTGGAGGGAATGATAAGGACCAGCGCTGGACATGGAAGCTACTGCCCGGAGCATTACCTACTCAACTATGTGGAGTCTGTGAGGAAGAAGCTGAATGGATCAAGGAAGGAGCCTATGGATGCACCACTACTCTGCGCGCTCAATATTGTGAATCCAACCCATGATTGGATTATGAAGACAATGCTTGAAGATATATATTTTTGTCGTAACCTTTTCATGTCAATAAATAAATATTTGATTTAATTTACTGTTTTATCATTCACTTTTACCCCCACTACCATCATTATAGGCTATATATAAGTAGAGACGTTTGTCTCTTGAACATCAGTCAATTGCTAACTGTTGAAAATGTCATACTTTAAAGGTTATGTTCTGTTTGGCGATAGCCAACAAGTACCTTTGGATACTATCTACAGTCTCAAGTATAGTGAAGTACCTAGCTGTTGTAAATTTGGATAAAGCCTATAATTGGCAAAATGAGGATGTCAAGATTGAATTGATCTTTGATGATCGTTCATCCCAAAAGTATTGGTGTAAATTTGAATGTGGTGACAAGAGTCTAACTCTTATCAGCATCAACAGGAAGGTAACCTTTGCAGGATTCTCATACTGCAGAGATGATGGACGTGTGAAGAGATTCAGAGTTACAGAGGGCTGTTCAGGAGACCCTGCTCTACTAATATTTCTATCTACAGTGCTGCTTTTCGGGATACTGTACAAACTGATGGAGTATGCAGCATTTCAGAACAAGAGGAAAGGTCGGCAGAGGTCTATCAGGAAACCACAAAATATAGAAGAGGATTTTCAATGACTAATATATATATATATTCTGTTTTATAATGGGAAATAAATACATATGGGAAGAATAAAAATATCGTTTTCTCTTCTCTACCCACTAGTGAAGTGTTCAGACTTCTACATACAAGAAAATATATCCTCTGGTTCTGTTGATACTGACCTTTAATACTCACCTTTACTGCCTTGGATTTGAACCTGGAACCTCTGACTTGGAAAGCTGACATGCTAACCACTACATCATAGAGGATTTATGTTTAAAGACTCAGATTATATAGAATAAGATACTTCTTCCTACATTACGAATGATAACAAGGAATTGCATCTCTCATATGTCTTCCATACAGTTTTTAAATAATGAATAGCCCTATTTCAATGTGCTCAACATAATAGTTCATTATGTCTTTGCTGTGAAATTGAAGATTGGGATGTTGGAAAATTCAGGGGGCCCTGAGTAACACCAGAAATCAAATATCTTTTTTTGATATTTTTCATTTTTTTCTATACCTTTCAATCATTTTTTGACATTTTTCAACATCATTCTATTTTCCAGTTTGGTTGTATATTCTTTTCAAATTACCGAAAATCACACAGCACCTATATTGTCCCCCCTGAGTGCCCCTCCAATAGATTAATTTCAAGTTTCATAATGCAGCATGGGCAGCAAGTTATGCAATCTAAACATTGAAATATGTACTGAAAATTACAGAATTCATGAAATTTTGGCTGCAACATTGTAGGGGGTCAAAAGTTTTCTGGGCCAAAATTGGAAAAAATCAAGAAACTGCCTTTACATCCCTCTTATATCAATCCAACCAGTTCTCATCTATGATAAATAGCCTCATTTCGATGTGCTGAATAAGATTGTTCCTCTTGACCTCGCTATGATATCAAGCATTGAAAAGTTGAACTAATTAAGGGGGTCCTTGATTCTCCCCAAGGTGAACTCTGTCATATTATATTCTTTTTCATCACTTTCAATCATTGTTTGACTTATTATAACATCATTATACTGCAGATTTTTCAAAATTGTCAAAAATAACACAGCCCCCCTCGAGTGCCCCCTGGATTTAACTTTGGGT
>NC_052512.1:16900933-17100933 GCF_014356525.2 Nilaparvata lugens
TATCGTCGGGGTTACAGTACCTTGTTTTTGGCGGTGAGCTTTTACTGGTTGAATTTGGCTTGACGGCGACGTCCTCTTATGTCCCTAGACCTGTCGTCTGAACGGGTGTCTTGAAGCGGTGTTACATAAAGTTGTGGAACCAAAGGGGTGGTAGTACAAGAAGTTGGTTTGGGGACAGACATGAACCGCTGTAAATAAATGTATTACAGCATTAATTTCTAACTCTTCCTACAATTCATCAAAAGCTAAAACAGGAGTTTATTCTGTTATTTAATTTAGATTTTATCTTGATGTTCTGATTTCATTCTCAAAATTTAAGATTGAATTAAAACGAATTTACTTGCCAGAGTGTCATTAATATACAATGCAACATTTATGAAAACACTCGTAATAAATTAATATAATGTTTTTAGAAAAATGAATACTTCATTAATTATGATGTTAACTTTTATATAAATTGATATAATACTCTTAGGAAAGGAATAATTCAGATTGAAATGATGCTAACTTATATGATATTTTTCGTTTGGTTTGCAAAATCAAATATAATTTTTCATATAGTAGCTCGACTAGTATTATTGGAAACTTGTGTGCTGGCCAACATTTATTAATATTAATTTCATGGAAAAGAAAAACTTTCTTCTTTTTCTATTAGGATTTCTATCATAAAAATTTACTAAATTATTCGAAAGCCTTAATGACATAAGAAAACAGAGTCTGAAAAATATAAAATTATAAAATGTCATAAACTCAATATGAACATAATCTTAAAAATTTCATTCCAAGGCTATCTTCCTGACTTTAAGCAATACTCGATAATATATTTCCAGAAACAATAACTCAAATGTAACGTAACTGAAAACTTTCTATACTTCTTTAGAAAAAAAAATTATAATTATCTTCCATCACTAATAAAATCAAAAGGATTATTCTCAATCAATATTATTAACTTGAAAAATAACAGGCTTTGTTGATAAAATCTTTTGATTGAAGTTTCAATTAATTAATTTCCCTAAATTATATTTTAACCTTATTTTACGTACCTTAGCGGTTATTTGAAGAAACAATTATTCGTACATGAAGAAGAAACATAATTAAACCTTTCAGGACATGTCACTACCAGAAAATTTAAACTTCAATAAAAATAAAACTAACTAATGATATAAACTTGTAAACTTGCCCAAAAAGGGCGAAACATAATGACTACATCTTTACTCTCGTAGTGCTCCTAGCAAAGTGTCCTCCGAAACGTAATCTGGTCTCTCGACTGGGGAATCCCCCACTACTGTATTTAGAAACAGGTCTCCTATTGGGCGAAGGGAATCAATTTGACCAATCGTCGCGTGGCTTCTAGAGCCTTTGGACCAAATAGTAACTGCAAAATCGATGGTTTGTTATAATTTCAATGCTTGCTGTTTTCCAACTTATCGCACTTTATGTCGTGACAAGAAGGCTAAGTTTTAGAGATAATTCCATAATCTACATTCCTCGACGACTCGGAGCCACAATTTTTAAATATCTATCATGGGAAACTTGAAGTCATGGCCGTTCATAATAAAGAGAGAAAATAATTTATTTCGCTAACTCACTTACAATAATGGCTCTAGTCTATTGCGTATTAAATGTACTATTATAACTTGGGAAAAGGCATGAATTAAATATAGTGCTCGGCACACTCCCCCTCCTTCCGGTGTGAAACACGCAAAAAGAAATCTAATCAGGATATGTTACCATAGAGGCATTCTGTATGATTTGGAGAGTCGAATTTCTGGATTGATACCAGGATCCAATTTGAAGTGGGCCCTCTTCCAAAGAAATCTCTTTAATCATTCCGAAATTCAGCAAAATGTATAACTAATAGAGATTTGTGGCAAGAGTCTTTAAAACTGTGGCAAGAGTCAGGACAAAACAATATGGGCGTGTCCACTTTTTAAGTAGGCACTAAAGATGGACCGAGTATAATAATCTTTGAATACTTCAATCACTTTATTGAATCCCTGGTTATTTTCTTGACAAACTCTAACAAGGGAAAACGTTTAAAAGACATCATAGTTTTAATTGGTCCTATGTTACTCTGCTGTTGTAAAATATGGAGTATGTTGATTATAATAGTAAAGGATGAAACTTTTACACTCTGCTGAATGTATTGAAATCTAACTATCATTACTATAGAGTTGAGAGTGCAACATATTTTTAACAATATAAAGCAATTCAGTAGGCAATACTATTCTACATAGGCTACGATTCAAAGATAATAATGGTTGAAACTGCAACGCTAGCGAGCCATCGGAGAGCAATGACACATGCTTGATGTATATTCCGTAGCTATGAAACTTTTCCATCCATTATTGTATTCCAGCCGGAAATCTCTACCACTGAATTGTTTTAAAGTGAACTAAAATGGAATCAGTTGAACTGAATAAACCTATGATAAGATTATAATTGTATTAATCATGGAAGGTAAACTAATAAAGAATAGGGATATCAACAAAATAATATGAAATATAAAGCGAATAGAATATAAAATATGAGGCCTTAGACATTATCCTTATTATTTTATGAATGAGACTATATTTTATCTATGTGTACTAACTCCTAACTAGGTAAATGTATAATTCTTAACCATGAATGGATGAGTATTAAGCTATTGAAAATGGGTATAGTATAGAATATTATGATAAATCGTCTTATGCTAAATAACTTATTATTATTAGAGACATCACATACATACATTGCTACATAGGATATTATGACTGTTGATAACCTCAAAAATTGATTATCACCCGATTTGCCAAACAATCAATTATCTACTACCGTAAGAAAACTGTACAATCATTTCATTTACCGCGAGTATGCAGCCGTGCATGAAATAAAATTAAACCGAATTCACCTACCTAAATATATTTAATATTACGAAGTTAATAACATAATTTAATGACTAATCTAGTTGCGCAAGCTATTGACATTCCGGAATTTCTTCTATATACATTATATTGTCACGTAACAAAATCTTTGACTAATAAACCCTTCATGAGCCTGTAATGAATCCTTCTAACAAATACGGTAAATATCTTTATCATAACTCCTTTTCTCTTTTCTCCTTCTCATTCATTAGGAATCATCTCGTTGAGTGTATAGAGACAAGGCTATAGAGTGGCGCCATACTCACAAAAACCTATCCAATTATAACTCACGACAAAAAATCTTGTCTTCAATAGACTGATCTGTTTCCTATTTTTTTTCTGATCTGTTTCGGATATTTTTCAACATGACTCAAGCGCGATTTTGCATTCCACAATCATGAGAAAAACACTTTTCATTATAATATTCCAGTAGGAAAGCTTTACCACAGAACGCTAGTCAAAACAAAACTATGATATCGGGTGCCAGGCTTTAATCTACAATAATAATTCTGTATTTTGCTTCTCACTAGAGTATTGTCATTTTCTCACTGCCTACAACTTCAACTAGATAAATTGACTCGACAGCGATCATGGTTATTTATCTCAAACTCAAAGTACATGACATTTCCTCTAAACACTGGAAGAATGGACTACAACTATTACACTATTACTGATTTACAAGTGCACTGACATTTCCAACCTTACTGGAGCCTCACATAATTATTTCTCAACAATAAACTTCAAATCCAACTAGTTTCAATTACTCTACTAGATCTCAAAATATCTCAAAGTAGATGCATAACACGGATACCATCGCTTTTTTTTATGACTTTTCCCCCCCTCCCCCCTCCCCCCGCACCCATCATACCACCCCTGCTCCTGCCGCACCTCTTCTGCCCCCTCAACCGCCCCCTTAGAAGAACCTCTCTCTCTCTCTCTCTCTCTCTAGAAGAAGAAGAAGAAGAAGAAGAAGAGGAAGAAGAAGGAGTAGAAGAAGGAGAAGGAGAAGAAGGAGAGGAAGAAGAAGGAGAGGAAGAAGGAGAAGAGGAAGAAGAAGAGGAAGAAGAAGGAGAAGAAGAAGGAGAAGATGATAATGATGATACTCTCTCTCTCTCTCTCTCTCTCTCTTGTCATGCTCTAGTTAATATAGTCATGCCTAATTACATTCAGTCATGCTCAATTACATTTAGTCATGGTCTATTTGATGATTAATAGTAGAGAGAGAGATATGTGAGAGAGAGAGGCAATCTACTGACAGATTCAAGTGAAACGAACTTCTGCCAGATTTAAGTGAAATGAATATCTTACTCTCAGATTTAACTGAAACATGTTCTTGACAACGATGTGAAGCAGTGGGTTGTACACACAACGAACGTTATATTTTTAATGTTTCCTCAATCATAACTAATGCATAGAATGAACTTGTATATCCAAATACACATGTATCTTTAAACTCTCTAGAGAGCGAACTATGATCTTTTACATTTTTTATTGGCAATGTCATATAAGCATTTCCAGAGATCATTAGAATTATTAACAATAGCTAATGATTCATCATTATTTGAACAACCATAATGGAAATGACCGGTTTCTAATATATCCAGTAATTCAAAAATTTCAGATAGAATTGGAAAGTGAAGATTTTCTGTTTTTGTTAATGCAAGATCACTCACCTCATCACCCGTTGAAAATTTAATATTCTTTGCAATTAGATCAAATTCATTGAATGAAATTGTCATCAAGAGACGAGATAGTTTCTTGAACTTTGAAAAGCTATAACAATCAACCATATTTTTCAGTTGAGTGTATGTACAGGTAAAACGTGATAAGAAACTACTTGTATCTGCACACTATACTACACACTTCTATAAATAGCATTGAGCTTCAACGCATGTGAGATCTTTACAGCTCAACTAACAAAGCAATACTGAACGATTAACCTAGACATTGCAGGTACAATGGAAAATGAAAACAATCGAGTATACACTAGAAATTTATTTACACAATTCACTACAATTGTTCATCACTTCCTCTTCAATTTTTATTAGTTTACTAACAGACAGTTTATGGGGTCTGTAATAGCATAGATAATCATTTATATCGTTCAAATTCACTGTGTTTAAGAAAATGTCTTTTAGTTGTTTCACCAAATGATGATTTTCATGAGTTGAATGTTTAATTGCAATTTCACAGGCATCATACCAATCAATACACTGTTCTAACCTCATTTCCAATTCACTATCAGCTTGCATCCACTTGCACGGGTCCATGATGAGCAAATGAAGAAACTATACATATGTCGGTACTAATATAGAGAAATTAAACGGTTCCTGTGCCTTCCCTCCAATGCAACATACACGAGCAGTATGATATTTCAATGCTTGCATACAATAAACACATTGAATTTCTTGTCCGTTATAGAAAAAGCCATATCTTGCAAAGTTTTTCTTTTCTGTATTTGAATAGAATTGACATTTTTTCATGCTAAGCATTCAGAAGAAGAAGGAGAAGAAGAAGGAGAAGAAGAAGGAGAAGAAGAAGGAGAAGAAGAAGGAGAAGAAGAAGGAGAAGAAGAAGGAGAAGAAGAAGGAGAAGAAGAAGGAGAAGATGATAACGATGATACTCTCTCTCTCTCTCTCTCTCTCTCTCTCTCTCTCTCTCTCTCTCTCTCTCTCTCTCTCTCTCTCTCTCTCTCTCTCTCTCTCTCTCTCTCTCTCTCTCTCTCTCTCTCTCTCTCTCTCTCTCTCTCTCTCTCTCTCTCTCTCTCTCTCTCTCTCTCTTGTCATGCTCTAGTTAATATAGTCATGGCTAATTACATTCAGTCATGCTCAAT
Source organism: Nilaparvata lugens (assembly GCF_014356525.2). Classification (NCBI taxonomy): domain Eukaryota; kingdom Metazoa; phylum Arthropoda; class Insecta; order Hemiptera; family Delphacidae; genus Nilaparvata; species Nilaparvata lugens. The sequence continues at coordinate 16,906,670 of NC_052512.1, forward strand.
TACATTTAGTCATGGTCTATTTGATGATTAATAGTAGAGAGAGAGATATGTGAGAGAGAGAGAGAGGCAATCTACTGACAGATTCAAGTGAAACGAACTTCTGCCAGATTTAAGTGAAACGAACTTCTGCCAGATTTAAGTGAAACGAACTTCTGCCAGATTTAAGTGAAACGAACTTCTGCCAGATTTAAGTGAAACGAACTTCTGCCAGATTTAAGTGAAACGAACTTCTGCCAGATTTAAGTGAAACGAACTTCTGCCAGATTTAAGTGAAACGAACTTCTGCCAGATTTAAGTGAAACGAACTTCTGCCAGATTTAAGTGAAACGAACTTCTGCCAGATTTAAGTGAAACGAACTTCTGCCAGATTTAAGTGAAACGAACTTCTGCCAGATTTAAGTGAAACGAACTTCTGCCAGATTTAAGTGAAACGAACTTCTGCCAGATTTAAGTGAAACGAACTTCTGCCAGATTTAAGTGAAACGAACTTCTGCCAGATTTAAGTGAAATGAATATCTTACTCTCAGATTTAACTGAAACATGTTCTTGACAACGATGTGAAGCAGTGGGTTGTACACACAACGAACGTTATATTTTTAATGTTTCCTCAATCATAACTAATGCATAGAATGAACTTGTATATCCAAATACACATGTATCTTTAAACTCTCTAGAGAGCGAACTATGATCTTTTACATTTTTTATTGGCAATGTCATATAAGCATTTCCAGAGATCATTAGAATTATTAACAATAGCTAATGATTCATCATTATTTGAACAACCATAATGGAAATGACCGGTTTCTAATATATCCAGTAATTCAAAAATTTCAGATAGAATTGGAAAGTGAAGATTTTCTGTTTTTGTTAATGCAAGATCACTCACCTCATCACCCGTTGAAAATTTAATATTCTTTGCAATTAGATCAAATTCATTGAATGAAATTGTCATCAAGAGACGAGATAGTTTCTTGAACTTTGAAAAGCTATAACAATCAACCATATTTTTCAGTTGAGTGTATGTACAGGTAAAACGTGATAAGAAACTACTTGTATCTGCACACTATACTACACACTTCTATAAATAGCATTGAGCTTCAACGCATGTGAGATCTTTACAGCTCAACTAACAAAGCAATACTGAACGATTAAACCTAGACATTGCAGGTACAATGGAAAATGAAAACAATCGAGTATACACTAGAAATTTATTTACACAATTCACTACAATTGTTCATCACTTCCTCTTCAATTTTTATTAGTTTACTAACAGACAGTTTATGGGGTCTGTAATAGCATAGATAATCATTTATATCGTTCAAATTCACTGTGTTTAAGAAAATGTCTTTTAGTTGTTTCACCAAATGATGATTTTCATGAGTTGAATGTTTAATTGCAATTTCACAGGCATCATACCAATCAATACACTGTTCTAACCTCATTTCCAATTCACTATCAGCTTGCATCCACTTGCACGGGTCCATGATGAGCAAATGAAGAAACTATACATATGTCGGTACTAATATAGAGAAATTAAACGGTTCCTGTGCCTTCCCTCCAATGCAACATACACGAGCAGTATGATATTTCAATGCTTGCATACAATAAACACATTGAATTTCTTGTCCGTTATAGAAAAAGCCATATCTTGCAAAGTTTTTCTTTTCTGTATTTGAATAGAATTGACATTTTTTCATGCTAAGCATTCTATTGTTTTCGCACATGAAATTTGGAGATGAGTCCATATTTTTCATTATCAAACTATTGTAATGAAGCGCCGCGAAGAGGGCACAGCGCCCCTGTGGATTGCGATGATGAATTTCACAGGCATTATAACACCAAGAACTTGTAAAGTAGTTAAAATTTGGTTTCTCAATTTCATCCGGTAAACAACATACGTTTTTGTGTAACCTTCTAAGAAACTTAGCTTTCTCTGTACCTTTTGTGTAGATTTTATCATATCCTTCAAGATAAGATATCAATAATTCGTCTGTATAAATAAAATGACCATCTTCCCAGCGTATTTTGTGATAATTGTTCTCTGCCCATGTTACTTGCTTACGCAATTTAGCATTCAATTCCGACTTTGCAAATGGCGACTTGAAATGTAACACAACAAAGCTATTTACCTGATCTACGATTCCGATTTCTTTCACGATAATTTGATTAGAATTTCCCTTGAACCAATGCATGTCGACTGTTGCAAATTTTTTACAGGAGAGAGTTTCTTCCTCCTCTTGTGCTGTTTTGTCCTCCTCCTTTGTCCTCCTTTGTCCTCCTTCTCCTCCTCCTCCTCTCCTCCTCCTCCTCCTCCTCCTCCTCCTCCATTCTCCTCCTGTGGTTTAGGTGTACTACATCTTGAGTGATAGTAGAAGAAGTCTTGTTCGGTGTTAAGATCACACTGTGTGTCAATAGATTGTGTTTTCTTCTCAGAATTAGAAGACATTATAGGTGTACTACATCTTGAGTCATAGTAGATGCTGTCTTCCTCCTCCTCCTCCTTATCAAGATCACACTGTATCCCGATAGAGCGTGTTTTCTTCTCAGAATTAGAAGACATTCTAGATGTTAACCGATCAAAGCTAAAACCTCAAATGAGTAAAATTTGAAAAATGCAATACTTATATAGCTTGTGCTCTATCGAGAAATTACTGAACTTCCTTCACCATGGAAGTAAGAGGAGTGTACTCCATGATACGATCACTGATTAAAATGCAATAAGCGGAAGTATTTGGAGGTACAGCTTCCTTAAATTCCATATCTATTCTAATATCTGTGGAGGATTTCAAATGAGAAGATTGATGTGAACAGTCAATTACAATCAGGGGTGTTTTAGTACAAAATGTGTCAAAATCAATCTCTGTTCCAAGCTCAGTATTGATACTATGGTTATAGTACGCCGAGGGAAAATCCAAAAACATACGGTACATCAATTCTTGTTTACCAAGGAGGTTTTCATAAGGAAAATAGTCAGAGTTCAAGTAGACCTTTGCATTTTGAAGATTACAACTATCAAATTCCGAGATTGATTTATTAATTTTATTCTTACGATCTGTTTGAAACGCTAAAACAACATACTTTGGTGTGTCGAGATGGGATGCAGTTTTTACTGCCCAAGAATGAACAGTGCTATTTTGTAAATTTGGTAATTCTGAAATCTCCCAATGACGAAAGCTCAGCTTCAGCGGTGTATCAGCATCGAGCAATCTCAAAAATTTCAACCTCACATGATCTTCTAAAGTAATATAGGGAATTCTCCATTGAAGCTTCGTTATTTTTATATTAACGTTTGTTGCTTCTGTAGACTCGATGCAATTGAGATCTGTTGGTGATCTTAATAATACAAGTTCTTGTTTCAAGTTTAAAATTATTCTTTGAAAGTCTTCAAAAAATGGTAAAACTAATTTAAGAGGTACACAGAATGTAAACTTATTATCTTTCAGTGTATATCCTGCTCTGTCAAACCCGGCCAAGTGATATGTGTTCTTATCAAACATATTTTTCACTAGTATAGCTTTAATTGTTGATGTTAATCCAATTAGTCTTGATTTAGAAATTTGTTGTCCAGCCAATTCATATCGAATTTCATCAAAGAGATTTCCAATGAGGTTACTGGATAATATATACTTAGCTTCTATCGGAGCATCCCCAGCCTTCGCAGCTGGTTTTGTACACTTCACCTCCCCCTCAATAAATATAAATGATTTGCATGGAAGGCTGTACTGATCCATAGAAGCCACATGGATGCGAGCTTCATCTGAGGGTTTAATTTCTTGACCCGAATATACTGTATGAGTATGGAACTGAAATTTAGTAATATCATTATAGAACTCGAGTTGAGATTCAACATCGAGAATTTCACTAATTGCTGCGCCGTACATGACGCCAATCTACTATAAATCCCAACTTTTCCAATATTCTCGCGCTTTTCGCTGATATAGCACGTAGCTTTTTAGGTGTTGACTCTATCACGTTCGAGTCTCTAATGAGCTTCTGTGAGCAAATGCTAGTGTGAGGTTTGAAAACGAGGAATCCCATTTCAAGTTCTTTGTTTTTCACGAATGTGAAGTCTAATTGTAATTATATCTCCTCGGAAATCAATAAACGATCCTTCTTGATCGGTTACCTTTACATTAATGCTTTGAATTCTATGTGTGTTTAAAGGCATATAGATTATCGGATTAGGCGTTTCATTTATCAAATACCCACTAGGTACTCTAGGTGAGAACTCGTATATAATATGTTTCTGTTTGCCATCGGAGTAACTCCCACAGGCTATATTGCACTCAACTACAATAGAGTCAATATTTGTTATGCTAACTAAATGCTGAGAATAATACCATTTATTCGGTTGTAATATAACATTATCAAAACCAAGCATTTTTCCTATTGAAGTAGATGATGTAAAGTCAATAGGCTTATCAGAACGAATTTCGAGCTTCATAGTATTCGTGTTAGCTCTTATATTAAGTTTCTTTTCGTCACTATTCAATTTACTCTTTAAAGCTAATATAATGTCATCAACTTCATATGCACCCGTATCAAGATCAATTAATTTATCACCATATTTGAAGGTAGAATTTTTACCTTTTATAACATTTGCAATGCTATTGTAAGTACAGAAATTAATCAATCCAATTTCCCATTCTTTATTTTTATCCAAATCGAGAATTTCTTGTAAATGTTCATAGAGATCACTTGATCTAGATCGTAATGTAATAACAACCATCTTATATGTTTTCGGTACAAATACTGGATTACAACTGGTTCGCAAAAAACAAGAGCATAAGGTGTCCACATATATTTGTATGTAATGGTTGCATGTGCTCAACATTGTAAAAAATATTTACACCTGTTTCTTTTTTCCAATATTTATTCAATTCATAAGGTGGTTGTAAATTACCAATTGGATCAAAATAGTAAACATTTGATCCTCGTTTCTTATAACCAACCCAGTGTGTACCATGTCCGGATTGAGTGTCTAAATTAACAATACAATTCTCATTTTTTAGAATTTTATTAGGTAATGTATCTATCATGTATACACCTCGTAGGGGAATTTGTAATAATTTACACCATTTTATTAGATCGTGATTGGACAATTCACCATCGATATTCATTTTTTCACCTTCTTTGTCTTTCTACGTTTTTTAACTCCTTTTTTCTTTGGGAATAAACTTACACCATATGGTGAGGAGGAGGATGTGGGGTTGGGCCCAATCAAAATACGACCACCACTCGAGATTGGAGGGTACGGTTTCAAATAGTAACCTCTACCTGCAATATGCTGTTTCAACTGAGCAATAGCTTTTTTCCTTATCGAGCTGCTATGAGTTTTCCCAACACTTGTGCTCTTCTTCTTCTTCTTCTTTCTCAATCCACCGCCAAATGCTGCTTTAGCTTTCATCACATTTGTTACAAGATAACTAAGTGCTCTTTCACTTAGAGATGATTTTGGATTCTTGAATATTTCCCATGCTGTGTTTGCAAGAGCTCTGTCTGCAATCGCTTGCGACTTATTATCACTATTTTGAGTGTATGCTATACCATGTACCTTACAGGCTCTATCTAATGAATTTATACCTTGATCCCCTCTCTTTAACCTTTCATTAACCTTCGTGCCAGGGCCACACCACTGGTACCCGGGGAAATGGCTTTCAGGTTATACGTTTATTAATTTATTTATAATAGTTGATGTAATGTCCCCCGCGGTACCCGCTATACCTTTGACAATTTTGCTAGCCGAACTTAAGATTCCTCTCCCTCATTTTCTAGAAGATAACTTTCTTCTACATACCATTTTTCATTACCTTTCAACTCAATAGTTGAACATCGACTGAGGTTAATTAATCAAACACTTAACCTCAATCGAGAGACAAAGAAATTGTCTCACTATGTGCTTTATATATTACTACAAAGTTGGTATGTTTTAATCAATAGGGAATACAATTTTCTATCATCATGATGTGTCTTATTAACACACTTGTTAAGTATGTTGTAAGTTTTGTAGAAATTGCAAAGAATTGAACGTTCATCAATCATAAATCTATACCAATGTCTTAGACTAACATCGAGAGAAGCATCTGATGAATTGACACATGATTTGATATAAGATAATGTATGATTTCTTACTAGCAGTGATTCCTGCATCAATTGAGGTGTTTCCAAATCCCTAATCTTATTTCGTACATTTTGTATAGATTCCAATATTCTCTTACTATCATTTTGCATTGAATCATATTTTTTCAAAGCAATATGGAGAAGTAATAGCATATTCACACAACATATTATAAAGAGAAGAACAAATAAAACTCTCCATACGATTATCTTCATTGCACAACTTCTCCATTCAAGTGTTGTAAGCATACTGATAAAAATAGATTGCAATATCTATAGTGAGTGTATAGCGCAAACAGATGGAAGAGAATCTTGCAACAAGGTCAAGACCATCATGTGGTGCATGCGCGTGCGAGCACAGCAGCAACTATAAAATAGCTTCTCTTGTGAACACTCATTGACTGTACAAGAGCATTACTATTCTTGCATGAACTATTCTACAGTCATTGAGTGTTCAGTTAAAAGAGGATCTATTCTTGTGTGAACAGTGTACTATTCTACATCTTCTTCTTCCACACAACAAACAAGTGAGAATTAAAAACAATTTTTTTTTTTAAAAACAATATTACAATTTATTATCAAACACTACAATATTCACATTATATACTACTTGTGAAGCATATCACCGCAACATGCTATAAGAATAAGATTGTTACATTTTAACAATCTTAATGTCACTCCATGTAGCGGTTATATGCTTCACTACTATTCCTAAATTTTTACACTTAGAATTAAATTTAACAACTTTACAGGGCGAAATTATGGAAGAAAATCTCTGAGGCAGGTATACCTCAGAGATTTTCTTTGTAGAAGCGATATTAATTTTTAATATAATTCGTCTGCCATGATGGTTCGTTTCTTCTCGCACAGAGATGATAGTATGTGGAACATCCTCCGCCAGCTCGCGGAGAGGCATCCACGGTTTTGGTGATGGCTTATTGATGAGTGCAATAAAGTCATCATCATCATCATCATCCCGCGCGGCTGCCTCCTCTAGTAGCGGAGCCATGGAGGTGTTCTCACACATACGTTTCTGTTAAATGAAAATCTATGATTAGTAACTTTATTATAATTTGTTTCAGATTATCAACTACTTGTGATCAACAGATTATTGTCATAATCTCAACTTGATATCATCAGATTGACAAGACATTCTCTACATCAGATTATCAACTACTTGTGATCAACAGATTATTGTCATAATCTCAACTTGATATCATCAGATTGACAAGACATTCTCTACACAAAGTGAGTAATATCAGTTATTGAAATAATATTTCTTGCTTCATATTGCAGAATCCAATAGTGATGCATACATCAAATTAATAAGCAAACTCTTTCATTGCAACAAATAACTATCAACTGAATCAGTAATTTTCTTAACACATCACTTCAATATTATAGCAAAAAATGCATGATTAGTACAAATAATATGTAAGCATCATAATAATGAAATCAAAATATTCATCTTATTCAATTTTTTGTCTGAACTCTAATCAACTAGTAAGGTTGATCAGTTCAATTTCAAAAAGTAATCATTATAATATTCATGAATTCAAAATATACACATCTTAACTGAACTCTAATCATTTAATATCACAATATAACTATCAACTAAATCAGTAATTTTCTTAACACATCACTTCAATATTATAGCAAAAAATGCATGATTAATGCAAATAATATGTAAGCATCATAATAATGAAATCAAAATATTCATCTTATTCAATTTTTTGACTGAACTCTAATCAACTAGTAAGCTTGATCAGTTCAATTTCAAAAAGTAATCATGAATTCAAAATATACACATCTTAACTGAACTCTAATCATTTAATATCACATTGTGCATGCATGTAATACAAAGACATCTATTGGAAATTAGTTTTTTTCTCACTAAAGTATTTATTAGATAGTAGCATGCATTCAACCTAATCACTTCAAATAATTATATTTCTTGATTTCATAAAACAATTTATGCTCAATTCAAATGAATATATCAATGTAATCATCATATTCATGAACTCGAATATACATCTTAACTGAACTCTAAAGTTGAATAGTTTCATTTCCTATATTCGTTATCAAGAAATAATTCTTGATTGAAATTGTCTTTCAAATCAGATTCATCAATAACTCTAATCATTTAATATCACAATGTGAGTAGATGTAATGTGAACAGATCTATTGAAAATTAGTTTTTCTCAGTAAAGTAAGAAATTTATCAGATACTAGCAAGCTTTTTAGTAGCAAGCTTTTCAACAAATTAATGACAACATATAAAGATTTAAAATTATCTGTTCACATTACATGTTAATAATATTTGAAATAACTAACCTTCGAGGGTACAAAGTTGATTTCCTCCTCATCCTCCTCCAGAAAGTGCAGCTTTCTCTTCCCCTGCTGCTTGTTGGTGGAAATCGTTGTTAGTGGTACACGCTTCGGTGCCCATCCCAGATGAGATGGTGGTGTGTCTGGTATAATGTATTCCTCACTGCTCATCCCTCTCTCCATGAAGACCCCACGTCTCTTCAGTCCCACACTCCTCAGAGTCGGATGCAGCAGCGGCAGCAGCAGGGGGAGCAGCACTGCTATTGGTAGATGGAATCTTCTTCTTCCGCACAGCTTGCGCTGCCCAGTAAGATGGGAATGAAGTCTCTTGTTGAGGAGGAGTATCCGGAAGGATGTAGTCCTGACATGTGGATGACGAGTCCATGATGATAACGAGGATATGTGTGTAACAGGAACGTGACTAGTGCTCGAATGAAGCTGGCAAATCCAATAACTGCTGCTTATATACTCATTCGTTTCTCTCTCTCTGTTTTAGGATGAGTGAGAGATAGTGCATTTTCCCGCTTGTCACATCCTTCACATACAAATGCATTCTTACACGTACAGCAAGGTGCATTCAGAGAAAAAATATCAAATTCTCACAATGCACTAATATAAAATTTCTCACTTCCAGATATCTCGAATAACAATATTTCGAATGTGAGAGCAATGTAATCTCCTCATTAATTTTCATAATTAACATCACATGTTGACTTGCTAAATTTCTTCTCAATATTATTGTGATTTTCATTATGTTCGTTGATTTCACAGAGTTCGAGAGTGCATAATCACTCCAGTCTTCGAGGAGGAAAGACGTATGAAGAACTAGTCTGAGAGTTGGAGTGTAAGCGGAGAGAGAGACAGTACAGCACATCATTCATTGCATGTAAGTATAATACAATTCTTTATTTTTCTAATCATGATTTTTCAGAACTTACTTCTTTCCTGATACTACTACAATGTGCTTAGGAATCACTAATATCTTGATTCTGATTGGGAATTACTTCTACAACAGAGTGCATATTGTACAATATCCAGCTTGTTTTCCCACAGCATCTTCTTTTTCATCATTTGTCGTTTCTTTTCCATTATAGCTCATCTTTTTATATATACAAAACGGAACATGTATCACTTTTTCATAAGGATTTTCAATAATATATTTGCAATATACACATTGCAGATATGATTTCTCATGTAAAAAGTATCCATTTATTGCAAAATAGTCTGCTCTATTAATAAATACCGAGAGCTTGAATGGTTCTGGACGATGGAAAGTTAAAACCCGTTCTTCATATTGTCATAGAATATTATTATCGAAATTCTCCTCTTCACATGAAATATTATCTTCTTTGCGCCATCCACAATTTGGACTACATCGCTCATGTTCCTTACTAGGATCATCTGTTGCCAACCAATTTTCTAAATATACTGAACAAAACACACATTTAACAACGTCAGGTGCTCGCACAAATTTAAAACCCTGTTTAGCCATATTTTGAGGTGACAACAGACTCGATTCTAATTTCCAACGATTATCAAATGTTAATAACCTCAATCGTTCGTGCATGAAAATCTGATCCTGAGATAGCATTTTTTTGCACTGTACTTGCAGCTTGTTAAATCACAACTGATTTTTAGATTAATGTTTACTTGTTTTTATATCTAATTCTGTGCCATAGTAATATATTCTTTGTTTGTTTTCAGTAACCTGCTAGTAGCAGGGATGGAGCATAGCAGAGAACACAGGGTTGGAGGCGTGAGTTTGCGAGCAATTCGCCATCGCATTTCCCTCAAAAACGTAGCACCTGACATTGAAAATGTACTTCAAAACTCGAAAGCTCGTGTTTTCGAGATAATAAGAGAACACGCTGCACGTTTCGAAGGAAATGTGAAATGGTTTTTAGTATTAAATGTATTATTGTATAAGATGGTAGTTTTAGAATCAGAGGAATCCGAAGCTGTTTCATCCATTGTGAATCTTCATAGCTACTCGGCCATAGGCATGAATGTCTTGGAGAGTTATGACGAATTGAATGAACAATTTATGTTAGCAGTTAGGAAAATTTTAAGTTCATTCGATAACTTTGTTCGATATGGGAGTGGGTGGGTGTTGAAGAAGATCGACTAACTTGATGTAAATGTGATTAGATATAATCCAATATACACAAGCAGTTATATTCAAACACCCCAGTTCATCAAGAATAAGACATGTGTTATCAATATCAAAAAACTTTCTGATAAAAAGTGTTTTCTGTGGAGTGTTCTAGCCTATTTTCACCAGAAACCGAATAATTCGAAATTAACGGTGAAATATTTGAGCAAATTTGCTCACAGGCTGAACACTCGTGGAGTTAATTTCCCAACCACCGATCGTGACATAAAGAAATTTGAAATTCTCAATACAGACATCGCAATTCATGTTATCGCGTATGACAACTAAAAGTTTTTCCCCTATCGAACAAGCATATTCCGTACGCGTAAATACCAAATTAATCTTTTAATGTTGAAAGGCGATGCAGGAAAAACTCATTTTTGCAAATGGGAAAAACGGATTATCGCGTCTTCTTCCTCACCTTTCGAAAGCTAAAGCACAAGTAGATGTTTGTAATTTCTGTTTTCACAGATTTACATCAGACAAAAGAGTAAACCGGGATGGGAAAGCAAATTTGATGAGACATCTAGAGCTTTGTTCAAAGTTCCAGTCTCAGAGAACTTCATACCCAAAACGAGGTGAGACAATCAAATTTAAAAAACTCGGCTCGACTTTGAAGAAAAAGTATACAATCTACGCAGATTTGGAAACATTTGTTGTGAATATGGATGGTAATGAATCTGAGGATGTACCTATTACCAGAAGTTACACCAAGAAAATGGCGCATCATATTCCGTGCGGGTATTGTTCCGTTGTAATTGATGTGAATGGAGATATCGCGTATGGCCCAGTACTCTATAGATCGAGTAATATCAATGAAAAGATCATGGAGAAATTTCTCAAGGAAATAATCGAACTGGGCGATTTATTGAGTGCAGATATAAAATGTGTGTTCTGAACAAAGCTCAGGCTAGAGCTACTAGAGGACTGTAATTTACTATTCAATTTATCAAATACTAACAAGGAGCAAAATTTGGTCTTCAATTTGAGCCAGGTTATTGGTACAGTCAAACTCTGCATTAATGAACAATAAAAAGAGCAAAAACTCACCAGATTTAATCCAATTTTGTCTACTTGCCCTTCGAAGCCTTTATTAGGTGTTTTGGTCAGATTCGAGGTGGGAAGAAATCTGGGAAAAAGATAGGTTTTCGCTTCCAGGCTGGTTTTCCGTGTTCAACTTGCAGGCTCTGTATACTGTATTTTTGAACAAAGCTCAAACTGGATTCTTTATAGATTCAAATTGATTCAATTCAACACTATTTACGCTGTTATAGTTATAATTCACACACACTATACTCAAACAATTATCTACAAGAAATTTCCGATTGAAATTACATTACAAATTACAAACTTGGTCTTCACAACAAGACAACGAGACAAGACAAACTAAAATGGACAACTGAACAAGAACAAGATGACTGGGGGGCTTTTTTCTCCTCGACAAACCAAACAGCTGGACGATCGACACTAGTGCAAACAAGCCTGCTACGGGCAGAACTGTAGTCTGGGATTTGGCGCTACAATTCAAAAATGCTCTGGCCAAACCATACCCCCGCCTCTGAAAAACTATTTTTCAGCCAAGTTACAAAACTGAAAAAACCAAGGAAAGGAAAAAATCCAGACATGCCAAAGAAGAACAAAAAAAACACCAACACAAAAAAAAACAACACAAAGAAAAAAAAATGCAACAAGCAAAACAACTATTGAGTTGGGAGTGGATACAGTTTTGTAACTGGTCTTTTATAAATACCAGTTTTTAGGTGAACACTCACCACTCGAACCTCGCCGTCACTTCCCGGAAACACCTGTTCGATGACACCCAGTGGCCACTGCAATGGAGGTGTGTTTGGTTGGTCCACTACCACAACCGTTCCCACACTGATAGAAGTGGGTGATTTCAACCATTTTTCACGACTTTGGAGTTCGTGCAGGTACTCTCTTCTCCATCGGTTCCAGAACGATTGAATAAGTTGACCAATCAATTCATACCTGGTGAGACGATTCACAGGGACACTGTCCACGTCCGGCATGGGAAACGATTTCAACGGTGTTAGCGTCAAAAAATGCGCTGGGGTTAAAGCCAGCGGTTCACACGGATCCTCACTCAGTACACACAGTGGGCGGGAATTCAGGACACCTTCAATCTGCACCAACACTGTGTTCAGTTCCTCATAGGTGAGAAGTTGATCGCCAATTACTCGGTACAGATGCAACTTTACAGATTTGACATTTGCCTCCCACAGACCTCCAAAATGCGGTGAACCAGGGGGAATGAATTTCCATTCAATTTTGTGTTCGGCGAGTTGACTAGTCAATGTGGTTTGAAACTCGGACGAATTCAAAAGTTGAGATATCTTTCACTACTGTTCCTTGGCACCTACAAAATTAGTACCACAATCGGAATACATCACACGACAGGGTCCACGACGGGACAAAAAACGACGAAACGCGGCTAAAAACATGGGCGTTGATAGATCCGATACCAACTCAATATGTACCGCCTTTGTTGCCATACACACAAACAGACAAATGTAGGCTTTCAAAATACAAGGATTACGACGTCTCGTCATAGTAATACGCAAAGGACCAGTGTAATCCATACCACAATTTTCAAATGGTTTGCATTTTGACACTCGACAAGCAGGCAGGTCACCCATTTTTGGAATGATTGCATTATTACTAGGTCAAACACGGAAACAACGATTACACTTAAACACACAAATACGAATAATAGAGCGAGCAGACAGTATCCAGAATTTCTGTCTGATCAAGGACAACAATAACGAAGGTCCAGCATGACAGTTCTTCTTGTGATGATAATCAATCAACATCAATACGAAAGCGTCGGATTTTGGTAGGATCATCTGATGACAAGTCTCAAATTCCAGTCCAGCATGAGACAAACGACCGCCGACGCGAATCACGACTTTATCAATGAACGGAGACAGGCGACGAAGGCGCATAGAACAATCTTCTCCCTTCTCCAATTGCACAAATTTAGATGAAAAATGTATCTTCTGCACCACTTTACATAGATACCTCTCAGCAACATCAAAATCTGATTCCTCTGATTGGGGTAAGATTCGTAAGAATTTGAGAACAAGAATTACAATTCTCAAAAGACGACCATAATCCGAACAATGACCAATCAATGAATATACTGCATTGCTGTTACAATCAGGAGATTTTGTGACTGTTAACACTGACGGTTTTTTCGCCTCCGGTGGATCCACGATCTCTTCCATTTGAGTTCGGACGGGCCAATCGCATTCGTCCTCTGCTAACCATGATGGACCTGAGAGCCACAACGGAAAGTTCACAAGCTCAACTGGTGATAAACCTCTAGACAAACAGTCAGCGGGATTTTCAATTCCGGCAACATGCATCCACTCCTGTATACAAGAATCCCGTATTTTTGCGACGCGATTACCAACAAAAGTTTGCCATTTTGCGGATGGAGCATTAATCCAACACAAGGTGACTGTCGAATCAGAGAGTGCGACAATACGAGACACATGACAACGTTCACTAATAATAGTGACTACTGAATTCATGAGTTCTGCCAACAAGAGTGCCGCACACAACTCCAAACGAGGTATTGAAACAACTTTAGATGGTGCTACCTTGGACTTGGAACACAATAATACAACTCTTGACTCCTCGCTCTCCTTCTGCGACTTCACATAGATAACTGCACCATAACCTGACAATGATGCATCACAAAAACCAATCAAACTGATGAGAGAATCCTGAAACAAACCAACGTGACGTGGAACAGCAAATTTTAATAATAGAGGCAACTCTTTTTGACAATTCTCCCAAAGAGTGCATATAGACTCAGGCGGCTTCTCGTCCCAATCCACTCCTAATTTCCACAGTTTCTGGACAAGACACTTGAGAAATAATGTAAACGGTGACAAGAGACCAAGTGGATCATAGATACGAGCCATCACTGACAGAATAGAACGCTTAGTAGCGATGACCTCACCACACTTGACGGAAAACTGAAACAGATCAGTACTAGATTGCCAATTCAATCCCAAGATAGCCAAGGAGTTGTCTGCTTCGAAATCCTTGTACGAAAACGATTTCTCTTCCTCCGAGAATTTCTCCAGCATTGATGGTGAATTTGACGTCCACTTTGTGAGCGAGAAACCTCCTCCCTCAAACAGCTGCTTGGACTGATGATACAGCTCCGCGGCCTCTGACTCTGTGGCGACAGATGTGACTAAGTCGTCCATGAACATGTCTCTTGGTATTCTCGCCTTGGCTGCTGGAAAACGATTTCCATCCTCCTCTACAAGCTGGTGGACGGTGCGAAGTGCCAAATATGGAGAGCTTGAAACACCAAAAACAACACAATTGAGCCGATAAATTTCGATCGGATCCTCCGGCGAAAATCTCCACAATACACGCTGATAACGACGGCAGGAATCCTCCACTAATATCTGTTGATACATTTGTTTAATGTCGGCAGTTAGTGCGATTGGGAACAAACGAAAATTAACTAACAAAACAAATATGTCAGTCTGCAATTTGGGACCAGCATGAAGAACCTGGTTCAATGACAAACCCGATGATGTTCTGGAACCAGCATCAAATACAATTCGGATGGGCGTGGTAGTGCTGCTTGCTTTCACGATGGCGTGATGCGGTATGTAGTAACCACCTCTGTCTGTCTGATCTGCTACAAACGACATGTGACCCTGACGTAGGTAATCAATCAATATTTCATGATATGAAATACGAGTATTGCTGTCATGCTCTAGTCGTCTCTCCAAACTCAGCAGTCGGCGTTCGGCGACAGCATACGAATCTCCCAAGCTGCTGGGCGGCTCCGCAAATGACAAGGCAACAACAAAACGACCAGAATTCACATGATGTACAGACTTCCGAAAATTTACCTCACACTCCAACTCGTCCGGTTTCAGTTGACAGCTTGGTGCAGGGCACGATTCCAACTCCCAAAAACGTTCCACAAAACTATCCAATGATGGACTACCAACAAATGGACTACAGATGGCTGTAAAACAATTCGACACATTCTTTGTTGAAGTGAGAATCGGCGCTCTCCCCATCAGAATGTGTCCAAAGACACTATTAACAGTCATCAATTCGTGCGATTCACCTGTACTAGGACTCCCACGTAGCAAGTGAGGAACTAACTCTGCACCAATGATGCCATCTATTCTACTAGGAAGGTAGAATTTGTCGTCAGCCAGTGTGAGATTTTCAAGATGATGAAGTTTGGATCTGTCGATTTCACAAGAAGGCAACTTGTCGATGATCTTATCTACCACTGTGGCATCCATCAAAAACTTGACGGTAGGATCCAACTTCGACTGAATCGACACACAAGTACGACCTCGAACTTCACTAGTACCACCACCGAATCCACGAACAACGGTTTTCATGGGCTGGAATGGTAGTCTCAAACGCCGACACAATTTGGCTGTAACAAAATGACACTGACTCCCGGTGTCAATCAAGAAACGAACATCACAAAGCTGACCATTACAATCTCGAATATGTGCAGTGACGGTCAACAACACAACGGTCGAATTTTCTACATCATTGGATGTAGAACAACAACTAATAGGTGATGTGCCACCTGCCTTGGAGTTCGACAAGGACGCAACACCTTCATTGGAACTTGATCTGGAAAAGTGCAATAAAGAATGATGAGATTCTCGACATTGAGCACACTGAGTTTTACTACGACAATTTTTACTCAAATGATCCACATCAAGACAACAAAAACAACAAAACTTTCCTTTAATCAAACAATAACGATCCCAAGGAGTCATTTTCAAGAAACTAGCACAATCTACTAACCGATGACCCGGTTTTGAGCACTTCAGACAATTGGGATTTTTACTAGATGCATCGTTAGATGAATCATTGGATTGAACCACAAACACCTTTGATTTATTATCTTTTTTGTGCTTCATATTAAACGATTCAGTCTGTTTCTCATCAGAAGGAAGAGTCTTAATTTGCTTTTCAATGAATTTGACATAATCGGCATAAGTTGGCATAGCCTTGTCACGTACGGCCGATTCAAAATTTCTATGAGAACTTGGATCCAGCAATCTCAAGCCATGATAGAGGAATATCGAGTCTGACAAATCAGTGAGTCGCAATCTCTTCACTGCATTGATGGAACTGCAAAACCCATCCAAAATCGCAATACAACCTGCCTTTGATTCTGATTTTATTGGACGAAATTCAAAAATTTGTTTGAAATAGGCATCGACTTGCGCTCGTGGATCGTTATAGCGGGTCAATAATGCCTGCCAAATTATTAGATAATTATTAGCCAATGGTGGCAAATGACGACAAATATTTGCTGCTTGTCCAGTAAGTCTACTTACAAGATATTGGACCTTCTGCTGATCGTTCAAACTCTTGTTGTCATGTACCAATGCCTTAAATAATTCATAAAACACCAACCATTGAGTCTGGTTCCCATCAAATTTTGGAAGGTCGATTTTGGGCAGTACTGACTCGGACACAACCGGCTGTGCACTAGCTGCTGGAGCTGCCGAAGATTGAGCAATAGCATCAGTGGCCTCTTTCTGTTTGATAGTGTTAGCCGCTACTTCAATATACTGAAACAGATCTAGATGTGAGTCATTGAATGCTACAACATGGTCTTTATTCAACTCAAGTTCCAACTCATTAACCACTAATTCTGTCTTTTCATAATCCGAAATGGTCTGAGACACCCGAGGATACAACACTAAAAATTGCTCAGCAACTTTTGGATCAGAGACATTTTTAGACAGGTCATAAATTTTTTGCAATCTGGCATACAATTGTTCCAGTTTAGCGCGATGAACTCTGATTTGTTTCTGTAATTTTTCCTCCATCCTGAACTCATACACAAAACAATTCAGCCCCGACAATACAAAACAACAGACAATAAAACAAGAATGAGTTCAAAAACTAAATGGAAGGAAGAATCACGACTAGTAAGTTATCAAAGTTAAACTTTGATTATCAATTCACAAGACAAGTTACTGCTGAAGACAAAACTATATGATTAGATAATGTTCTTCCAAAAACTCACAAACAAACGATAACTTGTTGAATTGAACAAACAAAATCATGCAGGTGATTAACCTTCACTAACATGTACAATACAAAATGGACAATACAAAATCCAACAAACAAATTCCTGAGAAAAGAGCACAATGAGCCTAGTTTCAGGAAAATTACAATTTTAACTGAAATAAATTTAATTTCAGACAAATACAAATTGACAAGAAACCTTGCTCTTGAACAAGGCTACAACAAACTCAAGTTGAGCATAGATCAGACCATTCTCAACATGCCAACACTGGACAACTACAAGACTGCTTAAATCTAATGTGTGTGAATTAATCAACAAATTACAAATTTAAATTCATCACAGTTCGGAGGCCCAGAAATGTTCTGAACAAAGCTCTGGCTAGAGCTACTAGAGGACTGTTATTACTATTCAATTTATCAAATACTAACAAGGAGCAAAATTTGGTCTTCAATTTGAGCCAGGTTATTGGTACAGTCAAACTCTGCATTAATGAACAATAAAAAGAGCAAAAACTCACCAGATTTAATCCAATTTTGTCTACTTGCCCTTCGAAGCCTTTATTAGGTGTTTTGGTCAGATTCGAGGTGGGAAGAAATCTGGGAAAAAGATAGGTTTTCGCTTCCAGGCTGGTTTTCCGTGTTCAACTTGCAGGCTCTGTATACTGTATTTTTGAACAAAGCTCAAACTGGATTCTTTATAGATTCAAATTGATTCAATTCAACACTATTTACGCTGTTATAGTTATAATTCACACACACTATACTTAAACAATTATCTACAAGAAATTTCCGATTGAAATTACATTACAAATTACAAACTCGGTCTTCACAACAAGACAACGAGACAAGACAAACTAAAATGGACGACTGAACAAGAACAAGATGACTGGGGGGCTTTTTTCTCCTCAACAAACCAAACAGCTGGACGATCGACACTAGTGCAAACAAGCCTGCTACGGGCAGAACTGTAGTCTGGGATTTGGCGCTACAATTCAAAAATGCTCTGGCCAAACCAATGTGAAATTCCGATGGAGCATTTAAGTGATCGTCAGCAACGCGAATTTCAAAATGCTGATAAGTGCGGGCTTTGCGATGAAGTTTATACTGAAACAGACACAAAGGTATGCCATCATGCACATGAAAATGGAAAGTTTTTGTGTGCTGCTCATGTGTCGTGTAATTTAAATACTCGAACTGACGATACAATTAGCTGTTACTTCCATAATTTTAGCGGATTTGACAGTCATTTTATTCTAAAAGCTCTCGGAAAATATAAAAAAGAAATTTCCTGTATCGCCAATACATCAGAAAGATTTTTGACATTGACAGTGGGAAAAATCAAGTTTTTAGATTCATATAAATTTATGAATGAATCTTTAGAAGTATTATTGCGCAACTTGGTTGATAGTACAGATATGGAATCGAAGTTCAAACGTCTGTTTTCCGTATTTAATGACCCTGATCTCAAACATAGGCAACTCTTGTTGAAGAAAGGAGTATATCCCTATTTGTACATATCTTGCCCTGAAAAATTCGCTGAGACTTCTCTCCCTCCAATAGAATGTTTTTATAATGATCTTAATGATACACCCCTCTCCCCCAAAGAATATGAGCATGCACAAAGAGTGTTCTCAACATTCAAGTTGAAATCTCTCGGCGAGTATCATGATTTCTATCTGTGCCTAGATGTCATGCTATTAGTTGAGGTTTTCGAAGAAATGAGGTCAACGCTTTTTAGGTCATATAGCCTCGATGTGACTCATT
Source organism: Nilaparvata lugens (assembly GCF_014356525.2). Classification (NCBI taxonomy): domain Eukaryota; kingdom Metazoa; phylum Arthropoda; class Insecta; order Hemiptera; family Delphacidae; genus Nilaparvata; species Nilaparvata lugens. The sequence goes on from NC_052512.1 coordinate 16,926,105, forward strand.
TTCTTTCGCTTGCTCATTACACTTGGAATTGTATGTTAAAGTTCACCCGGGTTGAACTTCAATTGATTAGCGATCCCGATATACATCTATTGTTTGAATCAGGAATGCGCGGTGGTGTTTCATTTATTGGCAAGCGTTATTGCGAAGCCAATAACAAACACATCCCTGACACATACGATCCCACAAAACCAAGTAACTATTTGCTTTATATAGATTGTAATTCTTTGTATGCGCACTCTATGAATCAATTCTTACCTTATGGAAATTTCAAGTTCCTCTCAGAGGAAGAAATCCATGCTCTTGACTTTACAAATTTGGAGAGTGAATCAGAAACTGGTTATGTAATTGAATGTGATCTCAAGTACCCACAGGAGTTACATGATATGCATGCCAATTTCCCTCTCGCTCCACTTCATCAAATTCCTCCTAGCGAATTGTTCTCCGAGTACCAAACCAATGAGAACGGTCAAACTCTGACTAAAAAACTCATGAACACACTTTTTGATCGAGAGAGGTACATTGTTCATTACATGAATTTGAAACTGTACCTTCAACTCGGATTGCAATTAACAAAGGTACATCGCGTCATTAGCTTTTCCCAATCGCCCTGGTTGAAGAACTACATTGAGTTCAATACCTGTAATAGGCAAGCCGCGAAAAATAAATTTGAAGTCTCCTTTTTTAAACAGATGAGTAACTTATGCTTCGGAAAATCGATACAGGGAAATCGGCATCAATGTAACGTTAAAATTATCACAGACGCCAAGCGTCTAGATAAGTATATTTCAAATCCCCTATGTAAATGCTGGCAGATAATAAGTTCGGATGTGATTGCGGTTTTCTCGCGAAAGTTGGAACTAAAAATGAATAAGCCAATCTATTCAGGTTTCTGCATCCTGGATTTGAGTAAACTACACATGTATGATTTTTTCTATTGTAAATTGCAAAAAATCATACCATGGCAACGCATCCAGCTTTGTATGACTGATACAGATAGCTTCCTCTTATCGTTGGAGACACCCGACGTCTACCAACTGATAAGAGAAAATCTAGAATTGTTTGACACTTCAAATTACCCAGCTGAGCACGAATGCTTCTCCAATGAGAGGAATAAAGTTGTAGGGAAATTTAAGGATGAGGCAGCTTCATTTCCTGTAAAATCTTTTCTGGGATTACGCTCGAAAATGTATTCATATCTTGTAAATAATGAGAAGGAGGAAACTGTAAATAAGTGTGTAGCAAAAGGTGTGAAGACACATGTGAAAAATAGAAAACTTAGTTTTGACTTGTATAAGAAATGTTTGATTGAACGATGCCAACATATAGAAAAATGTAATATGTTGAGATCCTTCAATCATAGCATGCATCAAATTGAATGCGCAAAGGTTTGTTTAAGCCAGTTCGATGACAAGCGCTTTATTGCAGAGAACGGAATTGATACATTACCATTCGGTCACTACAAAATAGCAAACTGATGGCACAGATCAGTGTGTGTGTAACGAGGTAGTGACCAACACATCGAATTCTGTTTCAAGCGTGTCTTCACACAAAGAAGAATGAGTAATATTAGAGCAAAATTAGCAGCAGAGCTTCACTCTGCTGCATGTGTAAATTACCCCACACGTAGATATGAGTTGAAGAATGAGAACGATTTATATCAATCAGATCTGATTGAGATGGGTAGCTTATCTAGATTCAATAAAGGATATCGTTATATTTTAGTTGTTATTAATTGTTTTACTAAGTACGCTTATTGTATACCTTTAAAGAATAAGACTGCACAAAGTGTTTATAATGCACTCGAACCCATTATTTGTAAGAATAAACATATGCGTTTTTTCTAGACAGATGGAGGGAAGGAGTATTTTAATAAGCATGTGAAAGATTTGTTAGATAAGTATAATATCAAGCATTATTCTGTTTTTACTGATAAGAAAGCCAGTATCGCTGAGAGATTTAATCATACAATAAAATCAAAAATATATCGATCTTTAACTGAACGTGGGAGTAAAAACTGGGTTAATAACTTACAAAATATTGTAGATGATTATAACAATACAGTACACAGTAGCATTGGAATGCGACCCAAAGATGTAACTAAAAACATCATAAACGTGTTTTAGAATCACTAAACTTTGCATTTAATAGACGATTCAAATTAAAAGTGTTGAAACCAAAATATAAGCTAGGTGATATTGTGAGGATTTCTAAAAAGAAACAGATATTTGATAAAAAATATCTAATGAATTGGTCACCCGAATATTTCCGAATTGTGAGCATACATCCCACAAGACCTATCACTTACTCATTAGAAGATCTTAGTGGTGAGATAATACAGGGTAGGTTTTATCAAGAAGAAATTAAAAAAACACTTTTGAATGAATCTGAAAGAAATGTTTATTTGATAGAAAAAATATTGAGACGAGATAAGGATAAGTTGCTTGTGAAATGGATTGGATTTCCACAACCATCATTCATAAATCAAGAGAACTTATTAGAGTAAGATTGTAAATAATAATTAGAGTAAGATCACATGGTATAATTTTATCGAATCACATTTGTTGTAAATAATTAGAGTAAGATCATATATGATGTAAATAATGTACATTATAATTATCTATCCACATTTGTTGTAGATAATTAGAGTAGGATCATATGATGTAAATAATGTACATTATATAATTATCTATCCACATCTGTTGTGGATAATCATTGTAATATTCTTTACATTGTGTGTGTTTTTTAAATAAAAACAACTTGAATTGAATGTTCGCTCTTTCATTTCTTATTTTTGTCATAGAGAAGCGCTAGTAGCATGTGGCACAAGGTGACTAGATGTTGAATGGGTGAGTACATGTATGTGTGTCACCTAGAAACGCTTCATTAGCGAGTGAACCAGACACATGAAACAGTTCTGTTTGTATATCTCACTTTCTCAACATGAAAAAACTCGTCATCGTAAATTTCGATAAGTTAATTGCACAAGAGGAAAAGCCTGTATGGTGTAAGAATGTTACATTGATACCACATAACGCTAGAATTCTCATCGTAGGCCCATCTGCATGCGGTAAAACGAATTTATTGTTCAACTTGATTTTTTCCAAAAATGGATTGAGATTTAAACATATTTATTTAAATACTAAAAGTCAATATCAAGATAAGTACTTGTTTTTAAGAAAAGTCTTTTCAAAAATGAAAGGTATTGAATTTCATGTCAATGATATTCCCGAGAGAATTCCCCACCCGAATAAAATTCCACAATTTTCTCTTGTTATATTCGATGATTTACAACTTAGTCACACACCTCAAATAAGAGATTATTTTACTATGGGTAGACATCGTAATATTGATACAGCATATTTAATTCAAATTTATGGTGCAACACAAAAACATTTCACCAGAGATAATGCAAATATGATTGTTATATTCAAAATTGATCAATTATCACTCAAATTAATACATAGAGACTATGTGGGTGAAGATATTTGCTTCAGAGATTTCAGTAAATTGTGTTCAAATGTGTGGAATTCTAAGAAGCATAGTTTTCTTACTATTATGACCGAATGTGTAGCTAATAGTGGAAAATATAGGCAGGGTCTGGATAACTTTATTGACATTCAGTAGAGAGTGAGTAGCAGTGAAAGAATGAGGATGTCTTGTAGAAGACAAAACGCTAGTGTTGCTCTAATCGATAAGATTAAGAAATTGAGGAAAGTTATTAGAGATAAACATAGAAGCATTGTACATTTTGAAAAGCAATCTGACGATTACAGAGAAAAACTTTTTAAACCGATTATCACACCTCTAGTTGAAATGGGGAAAACTAAATCTTCTCACCACTCTGATCAGAGTTTTATACCAAAAAAGGAGGAACAAGAAGAAGAAGAAGAAGAAGACGAAGAAAGTATGGAACTGGGAGAAAAACATTATGATGATACTAGTGAAACAATAGAAGTTGCATCACCATCAGCAGCTGAAAAAGATCTAAGCATGAACGAATCAAGTATATTTAATTCAACTAGGCTTGAGAGTGATACAAGTGGCAAAATAAAGAAGATAAAGAATCAAGTGCTTGCACAATATTTGTATACATTTCATAGTGAAAAATTGGATAACTCGATCCCTTATGGAATTTCCTATGATTCTGACCGAAAATTATATTTTATGGGTGAGATGGTTGTTAGCTTTGATAACTACTTCTTTTATATTGATAACGAAAAATTCCGAATTACACATGGACTATTAGAACTGTTATTTGCCCAAAGACCAAATTCATATCTCTTTGATGAAAAAGATCTAAATAAATACAAGAAGATTTTATCAATAACAAAAGTTCATTTGGAAAGACGAGGATATGTGAAACGTAACAGTGGTGTAAAGTCTCACTTAATTCAAATGCTGTTTCCTGTTAAAAAAACAAGTAAGAGAGGTTCTGGGTTATTGAAATTTGCAAAAAATACTTCTAGCAATAGAATTTACCAATATTATGACAACTATGACGAATTGGTTCAGAGACTTCATTTATTAAAATCATCAAAACTTGCTGGACACTCAGGTCATGATGTTGAGATTGCATCAATTATAGAGGAATTGCGTGGAGGTAAAATTATTGTTTAGTTGCAGAATGAGCGTGCACAGATTCGGAGGTAAAAGCGAGAGAGTCGCTGCGAAGAAAGACATTGTATGGAATGAACCAGATCTTACCAGTTTTAGTGAGAGAATAATACAGGCAATTAATCAACAGGGTGTTAGTGAATCTCTGCATTCGTATTTAGATTCACAATTATCTAATATAGTTAAGAATATTGGATTGAACAAGATCGAAAAGGAACACATCTTCAGTACATTACAACAGTTATCTGACAATATCGATAGGGGACTTAAAGAGAAATCTATCAATTTGGAGAATTCTCTTCATGATATCAAATCAACAACAGAGATATTCAGATCGCACTTGAATACGATCAACGATAATAAAGTTGACAAGAATTATTTGGATGAGAAATTGAAAGTTATCTCAGACAAGATTAAAGATTTGCAAGTATTAGATAGAAATTATCTAAATACCAGATTGAAACAGCTTAGCACAGAACTTTTTACTAGAGTAAATGAAACTCATTCATTATCGGTTGATAAGGAATATTTGGATAAAACTGTGCGGGCGTTGAATAACATTGTTATAACAAAACAAGAGTTTGAAGATCGATTATCTGCAATGACTAATACGATAAAGACAAATCTTATGGAGGGGATTGAACAATTTGTTTCAAAAAACAATTTACAAACATACATTGCTAACTATGTTTAGCGAAACTTATGTATTGAAAAATGATCTGAGTAGTGAAATGCAAGCATTTATTAAGAAAGATGAATCACAAGCTACACTCAAATCAATTCGTGAGGAAATAGCAACTTCAATTAAAAATACAGAGAATGATGAAGTGACGAGATTACAATGTTCAGTTGCATTCACCGATTATCTCACTTTATTTATACATCGAATAGCATACCAAATAGTGCGGAATTATGCTAAGGTTAGTTTCCATATGAATTGGATTGAAGCGAAACAACATAGTTTGACAGAAGATCAAGTAGGTGATTTAATCACTGATATAATTGGTCTCTCAATCTACGGCGATGTTCTAAAACCCTAAAGCTAGAATCATATCAATCTTCAACCGATTTTCACTATGCAAATTGCTTGGGAGAAATAGCTAGCTACATTCTATTTCAACGTGAGAGAGTGTTCACATGCATTTTTTCCAAGCTGAAACAAGATTATGCGCGAAACATGTTAATGCTCGAATTTGAGATGAATTAGAACAGAGATGCATTCGTCCTTGTGAACTCTGTGAAGTAAAATTGCAAAAACGTGACAATGATCGAGTATTGAATTAGACCGGAACCGCATTCGTCCTTGTAAGCTATGTGAACTAAAATTGCAAAACGTGACAATGCTCAAGTATTGAATTAGACCAGAACCGCATTCGTCCTTGTAAGGTTTCTGAAGTGAAATTTTGAAACATGTTAATCATCTAAATGTAATTGACCATGACTGAATGTAATTAGGCATGACTATATTAACTAATCACCTTAAATATTCGTTGTCTAAAACCTTCAATTTCTGTTACCATATACCAAATTTCTAAGCAACTTTAAACTCAATAATACCCCCCTTTTTTTTACTAATTATTACTTGTGTTTTTGCGGCTGACTTTCCTACCAAACATTAACGAACCTTTTGACTGGGCTTCCCTAAACTGCATTACGCTGATTGTTTTCCTTACAATCACTACGAAGACTCACTAAATATTCTAGATTTCGGTTTACATTATTCTACTGACGAGCCCCATAACTCTCGAATGAACCAGACCGTTTACTAGATACAAAAAAATCTTAGCTCACACCATCTTCGGTGCCTTTCGCTAAAATTATACAATTCCACCGTACAAATTTGCAAGGTTAGTCACAGCTAAATTCCTTGATTTGTTACATGGACAACTTTCGGGCAGTGCTCCGTTCTCTCTGGACAAGGACCTACACTCGCGCCGATTACCTAAATTCAACCTCAACACACACAGGCAGGACATCCCCGTGTCCTCCTCTAAATCTTGAGTCTCAACTAAACAAACAAAAAAATTCCCCACAGTCTACAGGAAACGTCACCAACACAACGGATCTTTACACTATCACTACGCATGCCTACCACAAAAATCACACCTAAAAAAAAATATCTCCAATAATAAAACTGATTCACCTTTTCGAGAATAAACCTTACTGATGAAGGGACTTAACAACCTCATCTGAATCAACTTATTTTTATACAAATTCCCAAGGATTTGATCATCGTTTCAACTTTAATCTACAATATCTAATTATTTAGTTTAAACATCTCAAGGCCAAAACTACTCATCAACTTTTCAAAACTACATATCAACAATAACTAATAAAACAGTTTCCTATTTATTCTCTGATTACCTTCGATCTACCTAAACTTATCAAAAAAAATTTCCTATTTTCCTCAAACATTCTCCCATAATAATTTCCAAATTTTCCTAATTTACTTGGGTTGACCTTTAAAGTCTCAATATTCACTTTCACTACTACTATAATGATATTCAACTACCAGACGTGAGACCAGAATACGTACGTTGACATTACAATAATTTCTATCACCATTCACGGAATTACAGAATGCAAAAAATTTATTCAGTACTTAGAATCAGTTATTTTCACCTATGCTAGTTTCTTCTACTAATTTTTATTCTACTGTTAAACCTTTAATTTCTCAATAATCAATTTCAATATTAAGTTTTAGAATACTTTCAACTTAAGCTTCAATGATACCTGACTTTATCTTCAAGCACTTCAAAATATTTTCACTTTAATGGATTTACTGAACTGAATAACATTCCTATTTCATCTACAATTATTTAAACTTCAGAAAAATTGGAGTAGCAACTATAAATATTATTCAATCAACTCCAAACCCAAAATCCTGACCGTCAACTCGTTCACAGCATGAATTTTCAATTATAGACTCAGAAAAATTGATCTAGTATGATTAGAGTAAGTTATGAAAAATTTAATTTTTTAGAAAATTTGAATTCCAGAGATTTAAATATCTCTAGACAGCAGAGTCGGCGCAGTTGTGTGCCTTTCGCTAAACATTCAGCAGCAGAGTGGCACAGTTGTGTGCCTGCCCCTTTTAAAAGATGATAAAGAAGATAATTTTGAATAAAATTTAGAATTTAGAAATAGGCCGACACATCTAGAAAATACCTGAGTCTATACCTAATTCATGCAGGTGAACGGGCTAGAGTCAAGAAAACTTCAATTAATCTTGCCATGCCTGATTTAATAGGTTTATACTATAGAATAACACTACAATTTGAAATAATTGAAAAATACAAACAGCTTCAATAAACATTGGCAACTAAAATCGAACAACAGAAACAACAATTTCATGTTACTTTGGTGACATTCTTCATCTGATTCGGGGGCGCATTACTATCCCCTTTTAGATAGCAATATGTCACAAAACCAAACAATATCAGTCATCGAATAACAAGTTAATTTCAACATAAAATTACTCAAGAAAGAAAAGCCCGTTGAACCCAAGTTTCGTCGATAGTAACCCATATAACCCATTTCATAATAATTTTGAATCCCCACTTTTGATTGACATTCTCGAATGAACCTTTGTTTCACTACACTGCACTTTCGTTGGTCTGTACGTTGCTTTATCGTCGGGGTTACAGTACCTTGTTTTTGGCGGTGAGCTTTTACCGGTTGAATTTGGCTTGATGGCGACGTCCTCTTACGTCCCTAGACCTGTCGTCTGAACAGGTGTCTTGGAGCGGTGTTACATAAAGTTGCGGAACCAAAGGTGTGGTAGTACAAGAAGTTGGTTTGGGGACAGACATGAACCGCTGTAAATAAATGTATTACAGCATTAATTTCTAACTCTTCCTACAATTCATCAAAAGCTAAAACAGGAGTTTATTCTGTTATTTAATTTAGATTCTATCTTGACGTTCTGATTTCATTCTCAAAATTTAAGATTGAATTTAAACTAATTTACTTGCCAGAGTGTCATTAATATACAATGCAACATTTATGAAAACACTCATAATAAATTGATATAATGTTTTTAGAAAAATGAATACTTCATTAATTATGATGTTAACTCTTATATAAATTGATATAATACTCTTAGGAAAGGAATAATTCAGATTGAAATGATGCTAACTTATATGATATTTTTCGTTTGGTTTGCAAAATCAAATATAATTTTTCATATAGTAGCTCGACTAGTATTATTGGAAACTTGTGCGCTAGCCAACATTTATTAATATTAATTTCATGGAAAAGAAAAACTTTCTTCTTTGTCTATTAAGATTTCTATCATAAAAATTTACTAAATTATTCGAAAGCCTTAATGACATAAGAAAACAGAGTCTGAAAAATATAAAATTATAAAATGTCATAAACTCAATATGAACATAATCTTAAAAATTTCATTCCAAGGCTATCTTCCTGACTTTAAGCAATACTCGATAATATATTTCCAGAAACAATAACTCAAATGTAACGTAACTGAAAACTTTCTATACTTCTTTAGAAAAAAAAATTATAATTATCTTCCATCACTAATAAAATCAAAAGGATTATTCTCAATCAATATTATTAACTTGAAAAATAACAGGCTTTGTTGATAAAATCTTTTGATTGAAGTTTCAATTAATTAATTTCCCTAAATTATATTTCAACCTTATTTTACGTACCTTAGCGGTTATTTGAAGAAACAATTATTTGTACATGAAGAAGAAACACAATTAAACCTTTCAGGACATGGCACTACCAGAAAATTTAAACTTTAATAAAAATAAAACTAACTAATGATATAAACTTGTAAACTTGCCCAAAAAGGGCGAAACATAATGACTACATCTTTACTCTCGTAGTGCTCCTAGCAAAGTGTCCTCCAAAACATAATCTGGTCTCTCGACTGGGGAATCCCCCCACTACTGTATTTAGAAACAGGTCTCCTATTGGGCGAAGGGAATCAATTTGACCAATCGTCGCGTGGCTTCTAGAGCCTTTGGACCAAATAGTAACTGCAAAATCGGTAGTTTGTTATAATTTCAATGCTTGCTGTTTTCCAACTTATCGCACTTTATGTCGCGACAAGAAGGCTAAGTTTTAGAGATAATTCCATAATCTACATTCTTTGACGACTCGGAGCCACAATTTTTAAATATCTATCATGGGAAACTCGAAGTCATGGCCGTTCATGATAGAGAGAGAAAATAATTTATTTCGCTAACTCACTTACAATAATGGCTCTAGTCTATTGCGTATTAAATGTACTATTATAACTTGGGAAAAGGCCTGAATTAAATATAGTGCTCGGCACAAGGTTAAGCCTTGTAGTTGTTCACTCCACAATGGCTGCATAGATGAGTAGGGTTAGTAACTGCGCATGCTTTTCACAAATGAAGTGAATATAATATTAAAGACAGATAGTAAATATTAGTCCAGTAGCCTACCGAGCACAATAATTGCTAGTTATGCCGCTTGAAGCGTTACAATAATAAAAATGTTTGACAATGACTCTAATATAGCCTATGTTCTCAGACAACTCAGTAGAGAGTCAAATGTCAAGACATATCACTATAAATTGAGATGTTCATCCAAACTCATCATTATTCTATTTGAGCAATCTACAAGCCGGGGGCTCAATAAATCTTCATATTGGCCTGAAATACTTGGCCTATTTCGAACAATATGCATGATGGGTTCCGCATGCAATATTGCATTTCAGTGATGAATGATTCAGATCAATTACAAGCCTTGACATATTGACAAAAATCTATTTTAGAAGTTCGACAATCATGTAACATCTAAATTTGAACCATTTGAATATCGAGTTCACTGGTGAATTGAAGTGACATGGAAAAATTGTGTTCCAATTTTCTAATGTAAATGGGCAATCATTTTATTTTATTTTATTATTTTATTTTATTTAATCATTCAAAATTACACAACCTACAGAAAAGTACCACAGGCTTATAAGCCCAAAACGGTTCCAATTCTAATTCATACAACAGTCCAAATGTAGCTTGTATGATAAATGTATTTTGGAAGATAACAGAAAGTCTTAGTGCCGGTTGCACAAAAGATGGTTAAGTTTTAATCGTGATTAAAACTAATCAGAGTAGGTTCTCGTGAAATTAATCACGATTGGAATTTAACGATCTTTTGTGCAACAGGGCCTTAGGGATCTATTGTAAAGTATATTGTATAAAATCATTTCACTTAAATGGGCTACTTTCGTTCAAATTAATAAAAACAATATAAAAACTTGTAGTAAGTTACCTTTTATTAAAAACTTTGAAATATTTCAACGACTAGTTTTGACCACAGGTCATTTTCAAGTTAAAATGTCAAAAATTCATTTCATAAATTCATTGAATTTTTTTTTAACTCGAAAATGACCTGTGGTCGAAACTAGTCCGTAAAATATTTTAAAGTATTTAATAAAGGATACTAGAAGTTTTTATATTGTTGTTATTAGTTGACCGAGCGAAGTGAGGTCTAAGATTCAAGTCGACGGTTTTGCATTTCTGTTAATGTTTAAATGTTTATATGTTCATATGTTGCGCATTTACGGCGAAACGCAGCAATAGATTTTCATGAAATTTGACAGGTATTTTCCTTTTTGAATTGCGCGTTGACGTAGGATATACAAGGTTTTTGTGAAATTTTGAATTTCAAGGATAATATAAAAGGAAAAGTAGCCTCCTTCATACGCCAATATTAGAGTCAAAAATCAGACTATAGAATTATTATTCATAATAAATCAGCTGTCGAGTGGAATTTAAATTGCATGACATGACGCATGCAATTCAGCTGGAAAATCAGCTGCTGTGTGGACTATTAATTGCATGCCTCATTGAATGCAATTTTTATGCACTATTAAAAATGAAATATTGTTTTCATGCAATAACGCATGCAAATTATAACTAAAATAACATAGTATTGTCTCTCGATCTTTCTCTGCTTTGAACTCGGGCTGTCCTGTTGCCAGTATGTCTTGAAGGAGATTATCTTTTGATGTTAGCATTTTTGATAAACCAACCCCAACAGCCATTAGCCGTTTTCACACCGATATCTCGCCGACACGACATACAGACCGGGATTTACTCTGATGGACAGTATAAGAAGAGGCGAGGTCTACTGTTCACAGAACTACTAGTATATTGTATAGTATAGTATATCAAAAAATCAAAATCCATTTATTGCCAAAGACAAATTACAATTTGTATAGGCCAAAATTACATAAATTATTACATATATAATCATACAACATAGAAACCACAAGAAATCATCACATCAACGTCTTAAAAATTCTCCATATTGAAGGCAAAATATTCATCATTGTTATAAAAACAGTTTCTTATTAGAAAATCCTTAAATTTGAGTTTATATTCACTCACTAGTAAGCCTCTTATATTTAACGGTAACTGATTATAAAACCTAATTGCACAAGGCCTAAAACTAATATGACTAGATTTGTACCGACAATATTCGTTTCTAAGGTTCAACCTATTTATTGTGTTGTGCGAATGAACATCAAAATGACTAGAGAATGAGAGCAAGTTGGTCTTTACAAATAATAAACATTGAAAAATAAAAATACACCGCAAACACATAATATTCAATCTAACAAATAGCGGTTTGCAGTGCGTAAGGGGAGGAACATTACACATGGTTCTTATTGCTCTTTTTTGCAAAACAAAAAGTGAATGGGAATCATTACAATTGGCCCATAATATAGCTCCATACAAAAGATGTGAATGCACATAACTATAGAAGACATTTACTAAATTTTTTTGAGATACTATTTCCTTTAATCTTCTCAACATAAAAACACCTCTTGTAACCTTGGGGATAGTGCAGTCAATATGACACTTCCATTTCATTTTATTCTGTATAGTAGGCCTATTGTATAGCAGGCCTATTTACTACTATTCTCAAGAACAATTTTAGTGGTCAAGCAAACGCGATAACTTAGGGACAATCAGGATTGTGACTGTGCAAATGAAATTAAATGAATGTAAGCTCTATAGAAAAGGAATGTTTATCAGGATAGAATAAGATATACTAAAACAGATCAAAATGAGAAAAAAATGTGAGGCGGAGTTAAGTTGTTAGAAGCAACATGTGGAGATAATAATTCATTTGAATACCACTTGCAGCACTTCCTCAATGCTATCAAGTAAATTGGCAAATTGCTAACACACACTTATGATGTTTATGAGCAGTAATTAGAATTTTTTCATCAATTGATGGGATGATAGTGCATCATAGTTCCAGGACAGTTTGACATTGCTTGTAATGTAAAAGGCAGTGACATGTGTCTATCCAGAATAGAATTTTGTTTTATAAACTCATAGAATTAACTAGTAGTTCTGTGAACAGTAGACCTCACGCAGTATTCTCATCCACAAGTACCTGATTGAAACTATAGACCTTATGAAATTACAGCAATAGACTGGTTTTTCCACACATCTGTTTAATCACTTGTCAGCTTATTTATGATGAATAAATCTATAGTCTGATTTTTACTCTAAAATTGGCGTATGAAGGAGGCTCCTTTTTCCTTTTATATTGTCCTTGAAATGCAAAATTTCCTAAAACCTTGTATATACGTCGACGCGAAATTAAAAAAGGAACATACCTTTCAAATTTCATGAAAATTTATTACCGCGATTCGCCGTAATAGCGCAACATATAAACATTTAAACATACAAACATTTAGAGAAATGTTAAACCGTCGACTTGAATCTCAGACCTCACTTCACTCGGTCAATAATATTAATTATACCAATAATTTAGAATAATCAATCGTTTTCCCCTCTTTCTTCCAGCACACTACATTTTTTTATCAATATCTATTTTCATGTGTTATTTGCATTGTTACCTACTGTTATTGTTTTATTGTTTATGGTATTGCTTTGTCTCATTGTATTTTTGTGTGTTATGAATAAATTGAATTGAAACAATTAAAATTGAAATCCAATTGAAGAATCTATATAAATAAAAATCGAGCCTCCAATTTTTACATTCAATAACTTTTTTATGTGTTTTGATGATTTTTTTTAGTTTTGTTCGTTATGTTCAGGACCAGGTTTATGACCTATCAAAATATTATAATCCGACTTCAGGACTCTTTCCTACAGTCCTTCAAAGTTTACATGTAATCCTTATGGAGAAGATTTTGTGAGCTGGCCACATACAGAAATAAAAATCAGCTGTTTCAATCATTGCGTCATACAACAGCCGTCAGTAGATAGGAGACAAGAGTGTGTGCTGCTCCTTAACCACCCTTGTGTTTTATTCTAAACGCCCCGAATAAAAACAAAATGACTGTTCTATGTGAGCAGTGCGGCCTCAGGTTGAAGACTTAGGGTACATGCTCTAAAGACATTGCTTTGTTTCGGATAAATTGTGCTGTCATCAGTGTTTAGAATTAATTGATTTTTAGTAATTGATTTATTTTGCAGTAGAAAAATTATCTATAATATAAATAAAATCCATTGAATTAATAAATGGGATAATATGAATAATATAATCTAAAGTCGCCAGCTGTACACTGAGCTAATTTTAAAATCTGAGGAGGCCCGGCTTGGTGATTCAAAGTGTTGATCTTATGGAGATTGCCTTATCACACCGTTCCACGCCATGCCCGATTCAGTGTGTGTGTGTGTGTGTGTGTGTGTGTGTGTGTGTGTGTGTGTGTGTGTGTGTGTGTGTGTGTGTGTGTGTGTGTGTGTGTGTGTGTGTTGTGTGTGTGGTGTGTGTGGTGTGTGGTGTGTGTGTGTGTGGTGTGTGTGTGTGTGTGTGTTGTGTGTGTGTGTGTGTGGTGTGTGTGTGTGTGTGGTGTGTGTGTGTGTGTGTGGTGTGTGTGGTGTGTGTTGTGTGTGGTGTGTGTGTGGTGTGTGTGTGTGTGGTGTGTGTGTGGTGTGTGTTGTGTGTGTGTGGTGTTGTGTGTGTGTGTGTGTGGTGTGGTGTGTGTGTGTGTGTGGTGTGTGTGTGTGTGTGTGTGTGGTGTGTGTGTGTGTGTGTGTGTGTGTGTGTGGTGTGTGTGTGTGTGTGTTGTGTGGTGTGTGTGTGTGTGTGTGAAGAAGAAACTTCCTGTATTACTGGACCTGTAAGATATTGAATATTTTATCATTGTTTAGACCATCCTAAAACTTTTACTGGACCTGAGAGATATTGAATATTTTATCATTGTTTAGACCATCCTAAAACTTTTACAAGTGTAGGTAGAATCTTGAAAAGCGACATTTTGTTGAAAAGGCAACGTGTTAAAATGGATGAAGGTAGTAGTAGGCCAAGAATTTTCAAGGACAGAATTTCTTACAACATGATGCAGGAAACTTATGAATATAATGAACGGTTTAGATTAAGCTTTCATCAATAAAGCGTTATTGGAAATATTCAGAAAATGTACGTCCATAATGTTTTATGTTTTTTATTAAACAAATTTAATTAATGTCGTTAATTTAATTATTGACATTTGATTTAACTTTTTTTGAAACTACTCACATAACTGTTATAATAAGTTATGTAAGTTAAGTAGTTATTATAATTTCTCAACTATTTATCATTAACAAAGTTATTTTCCAGCATGAATGCAATCTGTCCATCGTCAGAAATTTGATAATGTGGATTTTCCACCAAAACATTTTAAGTAGGTAGCACTTTGTTCAAATATTATATTAGGCTCGCTGGCCAATGAAATCAATAATTCAAAATAAAGGAACTGTAATACAGGCGAATATTACAGGTGATTTTACAAGTGTAGAGTTATTTTTATGAGACCTAATTTTACAGGATTGTAAATTTTAATTTATAAGTCCTGTAATACAGGCCCTGTATTACAAGGGTTATATGAAACAGGCCCCTGGATGTAAAATGCCGCATCGCGCCTCCTCAGCTAAAGTTTGTCATGTGATGCATTAGTTTTATCAATGTACCTAGAATACAGGTACTTTGGTTTTAACTATTTGGCGGTACGATGTTCGCCGGGCCAGCTAGTCCAGAATAGAATTGGCTTTATAGCCTCACAGAATTAATCTATTTGAAGATTAATAATAATCAATTAATATGTATTATTTATTTATTCATTAAAGAGCAAAGAAGACTACATGCATTAAGCCCAAAACAGTCTTCACTACAATTTACAACAATAATTATTAAGCAAGTTACTAAAAGAAATAAAAATAAGAGATACATTACATGCAATTTGGAATTTTCCAACTATTTGTAATCAATTTATATTGATAGTGAGTAGGTTTTTGATTTTTTATTCAAATTTTTCAAATAAGTGCAATATTTTAGAGTTTTTTATTTATTGTGATACATTCTGTGATTCATTTAGAGTATAACATCAACTTTCAACATTCAAAATTTTCAATTTATTATTCATTATAGAAAGAAAATCAAGTGACGAAGCAGTGTGTGATTACATATAACCTTAACTTTTGGACAACATTAGCATTTTATCAAAATTTTTGGAGAGAGTACAGGCTCAGCCTAGTTTTTCCTCCAATGTCATAATTGTATTATGATTATAGTGTTTTATACAATAAATGAATAAAAAATTTACAAATACATGAGAAAGTTGATAAGTATGAGGAAAGCATGAGTAATTGAAAGTAATCTAAGTATAAGTAATAAATGTTACCACTATTATGTGGTCGCTGGGGGAGATAGACAACCTGGTAGCCTACAGTAATTGTATTGGGTACGGTATGAATATTTTAATAGGTACCTCTCGAAATGATCCCTTTGTAGGCTGAATCAGAATTTTTGGGGAATTATTGATGAATGAAATTGAATAGTAGATTTCAGATGTAGGCCTATTAAATAATAGTTAGTTCATGAAAATTCCTATTTTACTTTTTATCACTACCTACTTTATAATTCTACTAGGTACTTTACTTTCACTACTAGGTACTATTTATTGAAAAAATCTTCAAATTAAAGTACCTATTCAAAAATAATCATTTTTATTATTGATGAATTGGTTTCTTAGTTTGTTATGGAATCAAGAACTAAGATATTTAATATTTTGAAAAGTATTTAGTAGTCATTTACTGTACACATTACCCATTTAATATGTTGTGTAATTTATCCTATTAAGTTACATTAAGCGAGCAATTTCTGTATTTATATAACTGGTTATTTTTATATCTGGTTATTTATGTTTTACGGATCTCGAAAACGGCTCTAACGATTTTCACGAAATTTGGAACATAGAAGGTTTATGATATAAAGATTCGATTGCACTAGGTCTCATTCTATGGAAAACTCGCTGAACGACATTAAAAGGATAATTCATCTTTGGAAAAAAGATGATAATTTCGTCGTCTCTCGATAACAGAAGATGCGTGTGCCTGTGTGGGAAAGAGACATAATTATTTCCAGCTGTGTAATCAATCATCGGCGAGAAATTTTATCCAGCTAAACAATTCAATCGATTTGATCAACATAATCTGATTTGTTGACATGACATGATAATCCTCCTAAACTAGAGTATTTCATAATTTTCAAAGTTGATCATTATTTGACAATTTCAAGTGATTAGTGAGTGTTATTTTGTTATTCAATTTGGTTTGTATATAATCCAAATTATAATTTTTTTGTTTTCAAATGTTTGAACAGAAAATTGAACCTGAATTCAAGTGTATGGAACATAACCTACTTTCTGGACTATGTGAGGCCTCTAACTGCAAAACTCACATTCTCCAACTTTTTGAGAAAACCATGTTTTGGTTGATTCTGAATCTCCATGTTGAAATCTATTGTTTGTTGCTATGGATACAAAGCAAAAGTAGCTTTATCCAGTGTTAAAATGATTGTGAAAAATGAGTTCCTTTTGCAAAAGTTACATTCTCCACAATGCTCAACTGCAAAACTAACATTCTCCTTGCCAGCCAATAGGAGGCTTAGATTTGGTCACATGACTATAGGACTGTTTACATTCTGACTTAGAGCTAAAGAAGTTAGACTAAACGCTCAGTGTAGTAGAATAACTCGTGTTTTTTCAATTATTTTACTAATTTTTGTGGATAATAATTATGGAATCAAATGTGAAACCTATAGATGCAAATAAAAATGAAAAACCCAGGAAAGTTGTCCCAACACCAGATAAGTGGAGGAGGGCAATTGCAAAGAAGAACAGGTATGCAGCATAACCTCACTTTTACTATCCTAGGTTCAGTTTGAATTTTGTAGACCAGTTTAACTTTATTATATAATCATTTTATCGTCCTTTAATAACCAATCATACAACCAAACATAAAAATCATACAGATTTTTCTAATTTCCAATGTAGTTAGGCCTAGTGTTTTCATAAACATTGGATGTGTAGCTATTATCAAAAACTTACAATGTACCTAACCTATTCAATAGATTTGTAGTTCTCAAGCAAGACTGGAATCTTTCAAACAAGAAAATAGATCTTTGAACATCAAACAGATCAAAGAACTATTTTTTTGTTTTATTTCAGGTATGCTGCAAAGGTCTTCCCATCATTTCCCACCTGCAATCTTTCTAAAGGGGCTCTTCTATGCAAGTCGTTGACTACCCAGGAAATAAGAAGATTTCATTCTCGGTTCTATAAACAAAAAGATAAAGTGTACCAAGACAACTTTATTTTAAAACACATGACCATGGTATCCATAAAGAGAAGACGTCCAAAAACCAATACGAACAAAGTGCAAAGTGCTAGAGCTAAGTATTTTATCCCAAACAATCAAAAAGACATGATTTCCGTTTGTTTGAAAACATTTTTGAAAGCTTTGGGTAATATTTCAAGGTGTAGAGTCAACAACATTGGTAAACGGTTCTATGACAAAGGGATCTGCCCAAGGAGCGTCGAGGGGGGGATACAACAGGAAACAAGTTTCATGCAAAAAAAGAAAGCGTTATGAAGTTCATAAACAGTCTTCAGTGCAGTGAAACACACTACTGTACCTATGCAACTGGTCGAAAATATTTACCAGCAGAATTTAATATTAAACGTCTATCGCGTATGTATAATGAATCTATTGATGAATGCCTCAGAGTTAAAGAGCCATACTTCCGATATATTTTTAACAGGCTCTATAACTTGAGGTTTGGGAGTCCAAGAGTGGATGTATGCTCAACATGTTTAGAGCTTTCAGAAAAGGTCAAATCTTGCAAAGATGAAATTGTCAAAGCCGGATTGATGACTGAAAAACGTATTCACAAATTGAAATCCTCCGCCTTTTACGACCTCCTCAAAGAAAACAAGAATGATATTCTCATACTTTCATTTGACTGTCAGAAAACCCAGCCACTCCCCAAGCTGCCTGATCAGTCAAGTTATTATAGTCGCCAGCTTTATTTGAACAATTTTTGTATTGTAAAAGGACATTCAACATCAAAGTTGACTAGAGACAATACAACTTCATACGTTTGGACAGAAAAGGAGTTCAATAAGGGATCGAATGTAATTTCATCTTGCCTGTTTAATTTCTTGAATAACACAAATCTTGATTCATATAAAATTGTTCGTCTCATTAGTGATGGGTGTGGGGGGCAAAATAAAAACTCAATTTTGACAACCATGATAAGTTACTGGTTGTATCATCGTGCACCACAACAGATTGAAGAGGTTCAGCTTGTCTTTCCCATGACTGGGCATAGTTTTATTCCTCCTGATAGAGTGTTCGGGAATATAGAAAAACAAATAAAATGTCATGAAGTTATAATAAGTCCAAATGAATGCATTGAGATGATTGAGAAGTTTGCTACAGTGAAACGGTTAGGAGAAGATTTAGTGATTAGTGACTGGAGGAAAATGGCATTAGAAAACACCAAGAAACCCTCTGCTTGGCACTTTCGAATTCAGGCTAGTAAACGTTTGTACTTTATTAAAGAAAGAATCAATAATGAAACAACAATTTTGGTTCAAGGCGAAACTGCATACAAACTGAGAGGAGAAAAAGAGAGATATGCACAAAGTATCTTGAAAAGAGGAAAACGCTGGAGAAATCTAAGAACTGTTAAGAAGTTATTCCTAAAAGCAACTATGTTGAGAAAGTTCAGAAAAAACAAGATGTTGACTCCCTTTTGTTATTTGTAAATTATTGTAAATT
This sequence comes from Nilaparvata lugens, assembly GCF_014356525.2. Classification (NCBI taxonomy): domain Eukaryota; kingdom Metazoa; phylum Arthropoda; class Insecta; order Hemiptera; family Delphacidae; genus Nilaparvata; species Nilaparvata lugens. The sequence goes on from NC_052512.1 coordinate 16,945,805, forward strand.
TGTAAAATTTGTAAATTACATTATGGTAAATCTTGGAGAGAAAATGAGAAACTAGAATTTTTCAAACATGTCCTAGATGGTCCAGAACTTGAACTTCCACCAAATATCGAGGAAGAACATTGCCACATTGCTGAAGAAATTCCCATTTTTCAAATTTAAATAGGGTTTTCAATTTCTTTTTTTCAAGATAGAATTTGTTATCAAACAGGTACAAGGAGTACCTAAGCTCATTGTAGTTTTATTTTCCATTTTTTATAATTTCCATTTTTTTTATAATTTGTGTTTCCAATAAAATTTAATTCTTGTCAATCAATGTTGTCTTAAAATAATTTATTAGACCTGAAACTATCGATTTAATTCTTACTAAGGTAATTTTTTCTTGTTTGAAAGATTCCATGAAACTTGCTTCCAAAAATTGCATTCTCCAGAATATTATATAACAAAACTTGAATTCTCCAAATATTTTAAGCAAAACTGACATTCTCCAACAATAAAAGTGGATTTTCTCCTATATTAATGAAAATTATGTTGTCAGATTGTATATTTACACAACAATATTGCCAATTCCTCATGAAGAAGTTTACGAAAGGCACAAAATGTGAGTATTTATTTATTTAAATGTTTTTTTCGGTTTACCAGAAATTTGAAAAAGTAGAGAGTGTGCGTTTTGCAGTTAGAGGCCTCATGTATAGTGTATAAATCAAAATTCGGGAAAGAAACAGTTTTGGGCTGTGCATGTTAGTACTTCCCCAATCATTTTAAAGAATAAATTGTGTTCGGTTTATCAAAAGTCAATAAATAAATAACGAGCGAAGCTCGGTGCCCCGATATTATAACAAATACAAGTAAAAATCTGTCAGACCTACTTACATGTTTAGAACTACTGTAGGACCTATCAATTGTTCTCAATCCCATTCATGAAAATAGTAAACTTCTCAATTGTATATTAATCGTTTTCGAAATGGAACGCTTGACTCATTGACAGTGATAGAAGACCCTGAATGCTATCCAATGTCGTAGGCTACAAATTTTTATCAATGCCTAATATGAATTGATTTGAACTCTGGATCACTTCCATCTCAATATCGTAGACTACTATAACAACACATCTACAAATTGAAATCGATCTGAGGGGATAGGCCCACTATAGTGACGTCCATGTTATAATAGCAGTGAAGAAAGATATAGGATAACAACGTTGCCTATCATCTGTCTTGTCAATGCCTCCTATAGATGGTAGCTGATACAGGTTTATTGATGTAATATTAACCGTTCATTCTAGTTCAAAATAATAAATTATATTTTATTAAGCAAGAAATTATATTTTTCAATAAATACATAATGAATTTTCATAATTAAGATGGAATATTTTATTAATTGATTTAATCATTTTTTTAATTGATTATTCTACATTGTTAAAAGACGATCTGGCAACAGAGCAAAGCGAGAAAGGGATAGCGCTATCTGCTTTGTTGAATGATAGACAAGGATAGCAATACCATTGCTAATCAAACACTGCCATCATAACGTGGATGATCTCACTATACTCGATAGTTATTTAGAATGAAATGGTCTATAATAATGACAACGATTTTGTTTTATCAAATAATTGTGGTTTTGGTGTTCTTCTAATGACTTAATACTGCACATGATATCTATCATAATTATAACATGCAGAGATCTCTCATACAAATAACACAACATAGTACATAGGTATTGGGTAAATCATTTTTTAAATACTTGATAGTAAACTGACTATTTTACATTGAAGCCTAGATGAATTTGAATCGATTGTAAATTTATCAGAAAAGTTATTAAACTTTCAAGAAAAGACTATTACCTACCTAAAGATTGAAAAATATAGCTTAAGTCATTACTTTAATATGGATTAGTTGGATAGTCCTGTCACTCAAGGTGATGGTCAAGGTTACCACCTACCACCTTCTCATTTGAAAAAATCTGGTGTGGTACACTCACACAACTTTCCTTGCTCATTGATCTATAGGCCTCATTCTTAAACGAGGATAATTTAGGGGAATAACATTATGCTGATTGGCGACTAGATAATGTTATTAAAACTACGATTATACTATTGTTATTGTTTTCAGAGTACATTTTCCTTTGTTTGAATTATGAAATTTGAGGATTTTTTAGAAGTTGTCTGAACAGCTGTTCTACAAATAAAATATCGACATGTTGTGTTCTTTTGAATAAACTGCTCTACCCACCTACCTCACGCACGAGAGGGAGGTTACAAAGTAAATTCCTCAAGGATGGGGTGGACCCCCTGTTAGTTTCTCAGGGAGGAGACTCATGCCAGGTAATAGAGCTGATATATAACTATACAGGGTATGAATTTGAAAAAAATCGGTCAAGTCATTTTTTGAAAAAATCGTGATAGAAATTTAACAAAATTCATTCTTCTCAGGAATATTACGAAACTCCTGCAATTTTCCCAGAAATGAGACTCATGTCAGTTGATAGGGCTTATAAATAACTATCTAGGACTAGGGTATAAATTTGAAGAAAATCGTAGAGCCGTTTTCGAGAAAACCGTGAAAAACATGGTTTTTTAGCCATTATCCGCAATTTTTCTCCGTCATCTTAAATTGAATTTCTCATTGTCGGATCCTCATGGTATAAGGACCTTAAGTTTAAAATTTCAAGTCAATCGGTTGATTAGGAATGAAGTTATCGTGTTCACAGACACACACACCCACACACAGACACCAACACCCAAAAATCATGTTTTTGGACTCAGGGGACCTTGAAACGTATAGAAAACATGAAATTAGGGTACCTTAATTTTTTTGGAAAGCAATACTTTCCTTACCTATGGTAATAGGGCAAAGAAAGTAATACCTATGGTAATAGGGCAAGGAAAGTAAAAATGAATTTGGATCCTATGAGGGTCAAAGATGTTGAAGCAACAGAAGTAATTTTTGATTTAAAATAATAGGAACCATGATGAAACCTACTAACAAATTATTCTTTTAAAATTATATTTTGCTGTTCCCATAATTTTTATCAACTCTGTATAATAAAAAATTGCTGGTCTCAAAGATGATCTCAATACAGTACAACAGTTCTTGAGCAAGTTCTTCAACCCACGGGGTCACTAGTGCATATGCGTTTTTTTCATTACTTTTTATATTTTTTATTGGGTTCATTTTCAACCTCCAACTCAATTTTTAGTTTGTCATTTTGAATGCGGCGCTCCGTTTAGCGCTTTCAATGCTGGCCTTGATATGTCACATTGCAGTGTGGATGGCATAGGAACATTCCGATACTTTCGATACTTACTGGTATCGATATTTTGCTTCCGATACCGGTGGATCGGTATCGGAGGTCTCGATACTTTACTGTTATCGATACACAAGTTTGAGTATCGAATCAGCAGTATCGAAAGCGTGAGCATTTTAAATCTGTTGATGCTAAATTAACATGGCCAGAAATAATATGGAATTTTCAAAAATTTAGAAACTTTGCTATTTGAAACTTGAGAAATATGTTTTATATTAGTAATATTTTTTCTAATATCATGAGTGAATGAGTTGTTGGAAGAATATAAATATTTCTATTATAGTAGACCCTAGGTATTGAGATGTGTATATTAAATTGTAGTAAGGGCCTAAGAGAGGGCCTATGACAAAACTGAATGTCTGCTCAGAAAAAAATATAGCCTACATTCATTTATTCATTGATTATATTATTGTACTATACACTGCAGTAGATGTAGGCCTATATTGTTGCTTGTACATTTCCATCACTTCATACTCATCCTTTCTTTCGATACTTCACCAATATCGCTACCAAGTATCGAAAGAACATCAGTATCAGAACGTCTCTAGATGGCAAGACCAACTCTGCCAAGCCCCAAGCTTACCAGGCTGGACCAACATGTGGAATAGGCATAAAATACTTGAAACGAAGTAATTACATTGCTTCTTGAAAGGAAGTAGTTACATTGCTTTGTAGCACTGTATCTTCGGGAGCAATTTTTCATATCCACAGATCACCGGTATCGAATCGATAATGACCTCACGCAGAACTTTCATCCACAGTATCTGGTGTCACCTGTTCACTGGCTAATTCCACTTACTTTCAATTCCACCAGCTGACAAGATATTTTGAGTTCTGCCGGTCTGCACGATATTCGGAGTTCCGCCTGTCAACATATTCGGAGTTCCATATATTTCCAATTCCGGCCAGCTGCAAGATATTTTGAGTTCCAGATATTCCCAATTCATGCGACCATCTCCAGACATCTGTGTAATGCATGCAATGAATAATCTACTTGACAGCTGATTGATTATGAGTAATTCTATTGTCTGATTAATCCTATCTTCAGAGTAGATGATATTTATAGTGATATTGGAGTATGTAGGTAATTCCTTTTCCTTTCATATTATCCTTAGAATGTAAAATTTCAAAAAAAACTTGTGTATACATCGACGCACAGTTGAAAAAGGAATATGCGCTTGACCATAAATCCGTTTCATACAATACACACATGCAGACAGATGAAAGAAAATCCGAGAAAACATAGACCTCACTGCATTCGGTCAATGAACCTTTGATAGATATATTATCTTATAAGCCTGGTTTTCATTGGTAGAGTTAAGTGGTAGAGTTCCCTGGGTAATTACTATCTTGTGAGCTCCCCCAATGAAAATGTTCATGGTAGAGTAGAGTCATGGTAAAGTAGGCCTACTAGTTTTTTGACTGAAAGTAGTGAGGTCTATGTTTAAACTCGGATTTTCTTTTGTCTGTCTGTATGAAACGTGATTACGGCCAAACACGTTGATAGAACTTCATGAGATTTGGCAGGAATATTCCTTTTCCAACTGCGCATTGATGTATACACAAGGTTTTTTTGAAATTTCACATCTTAAGGATAATATGAAAGGAAAAGGAATTACCTCCATACTCCAATATGACTATATATATCATCTACTCTGAAGATAGGATTAATCAGACCATAGAATTATTCATAATCAATCAGCTGTCAAGTGGATTATTCATTACATGCATTACACAGATGTCTGGCTGTGTCTATTTCTATCTTAGACTAGATATAGAATATATTTCTATATCTGGGCTAAGATTTCTATAGGTAGGGTTTCAATATTTTTTATGATGCCTGACCATCAGTATTTTTCAATATTTTTCAAATATTCTCATATTTGAAAAACAAATTGAATAGGTAATTCAGAATAAAAAAATGATTAAATGAAACGAATAATGTCAAAGAAATTATAATATTCTTGGTTGAAAAAAATTGATTTAAAAATAGTTGGGAAATATTATTATCAGATGGAAAGATTATCACAGAGCTGGATGAATGATCATTTATGGGATACAAATTCAAACGTGAACTGAGTTTATTAAAATAAGTGTGTTTTTGATCTTGGAGAAACAAATATCAGTTTTTATTTACAATTTTACAATGCAAATGACACTAATGTAATAACATTGAAAGATAAAATAATAAGGTAGTCCTTGTGCTATTCTCCTTCCAAATTTATAGGTGACAAAGTCCAAGATAAGGTTAGAATTTCACGTGTACAATTTTTATAAAATTTTGGTCCAAAATAAACATTAAAACTATCAATTTTGAATTTAGATGGCTTAAATTCATAAATTAATTAGAAATATTCCACTCAATTACCACTTTTAATGGATAATATTGAGTTATTTGAGAAAATTTGGAACTATTCAAGAAACAAAAACTCGTAAACACTGTTAATTATTAATTTTTGAGAGTAAATTATGATTCAACTGTGAATTGTAATTAAAATGAATCAACTAGAGCAAGTGACATCAGATACTTGTAGATGAGAAAACTGTGTGAGGTCTACTGCTCACAGAACCACTAGTAGTAGAGTAGAGTGGGATAGTACTCAACCACTTGCCTTCCCTCACCATTTCGTCTTACTCTACCCTATCACTACTATGCTAAAGAAAACAGTCTCAAGCTAGTAGAGTAGAATCGTGCCGTACGCTATCAATTTGAAGAAGGATTGTTATTTAATACAAAGTATTATTGTATTAAAAAGTGTTAATATGTATTTAATTGTAAATTTATTAAATAGTATGTAAAGTATCGAATTTGGGTAGATAAAAATCCCTAACCGAAATAGTAATAGGTCTGAAAATAAAGTAACTGGCTAGTATCGCCAAATAGATAATAACTAAGATTAGATAGCATCAGCTTGTTCTGGCTAAACGGTACAAAAACCTAAAAAGGATGTGAAGGAATTTGTTGCTAATAAATAGATTATTATATAAAATATTTTGAAGATTGAGGTTAGGTACATGTATTCACGGATCGGTGACCTAGAGATCGATCAAATCGAGAAACGTAGAATCTGACCAAAACCCCTTGGCAGAGCTCTATTGCAATCAAACGGTATGCAATGTGAAAAAACACCTGATCACATGGCTAATTATTAGGTAGCATGAAATTAATATTAATGTATAGAATATTAGCTAGCATGTAAAGAGCATAACCAATAAACCAAATAAAAATAATTAAGTGTATTCAGGAAATAGGAGGTACCAGGCGCATGAATACCGAATAAAATTTGCATGCACCAATAGCAAAACGGTAGTTAATAGGCGGCAACTGTAGGCCAATTCAAAAATATTTCTATATATTTATATAAATGTACTGGATTTTGTGTTAAAACTTTGTATAGTCTATGTTATCGATATGGCTCGAAAGCAAAGAAATTATTAATCGTACAATCTAAGTAATATTTGATATTTTTTGTAAGATCTATTTGAACCTAAATGGCGGAGGACTAAGATATTCAAATTTTATGTTAATTTGAAAGTCGGAAATGAGATTTGTAAAAATTGAGAAAGGAGAACCAGCACTCGCCAACCAAATGCCACCATGAGAGGACCCCAAATATTTTAGAGCGTAGTACCTTGCTAATAAATTTGTAAAAGTAAAATCACATTATTAAATTTCTTAAAAGACTTCGTGATGCTATTGTAAAGCAGAAGTCATTTTCATTTTTTTTAAATAAATTTATAACCCCTTGGAAGAGACGATTCCGGCTACCATATTCCCGGACCACATGGAGTTGGATCGACATCGGCGGCTTACAAGAAGATTTTCGACACGTGAGTGATAAATATTGAATTAGTGATGGGCGCCCTAGTGCTTCGAATTAATCTAATAATCAAAGCTAGCTCGTCGAAAGGGTTTTTATTATAAATTAAGAAATCAATAAGAGTAATACTTGCGCAAGTAAAATTAGTATTAAAGGTATTTTATTAAAAGAAAAAAGATAGATCAATACATTTCAGAAATTTCTATTGAATCAAAGAAGTATAAAATCTAGGCTATTGAAATAAAAGATGACCCTTATTTTACTCTCTTCGAACTAGATGTTGAATGTTACAAGTTTACTCATCACACTATAGAAGGTACGGTAAGTGAAAACTCTTAGTCCTTATACCTATTACACGATTAATTATTTAAATAGTAATCAAGTAGATTATTATATTTTTACAAGAATGAATATTTTTACTGTATTGTTTGTTCATAGTCAGGGATTATAAAATAGGTGCATCGGCCTACCTTAGCTACTACCTAGCCTATCATACTAATTATCCTTTTGCTTTATAGGACTATAAACTATAATATAAAAATGCATGCATTATATTATTTCATAATCGAATGTGCTTTTTGTATATATAGTCTGTGTTGATGTTAACCCATGAGCTTACTCAGGACTTTAGAATGAACCTTACTTGGATATGATTTTGATAGGATCAATCCACTTTTTATTGTTGATTATGATGTTTGTGATACTGATATAAAATGTAGCCTTTTCATAAGGAAAGAAAATAAGGAAGACACTAAGCTGGCTTTTTTGTTGTTTAGTACAGTAGGCTACCTTGGTACAATGTAGCCTGTGTATTTTATTCTGTACTGCCAAACTGGTAACTTACCCTGAGATATTAAAAAAATTACTTACCGGTATGTTACTAAGAGATCGATGAAAGCTATTTTTCATTGGTCCCCAGTCTGTATGTGTACAATTTAACAATCTTTGCAGAGTGAAAATTGACTCGATTACTGGTTCAGACATTTATCATTATGGTACTCAGTCCAGAGGTTTGATTAAAGCAGAATAGCACAGTACCGTATTATTCTTTGAAAAATTATTTTTGATTTGGAGGAATATGCACCGCAGAGAAATGGTGGGAGATAAGCCAATTACAGTGAAGAATACAGTCATAGGTAGAAGCTCAGTTGCCAATTTGTTGATTAGTCTCAGTCGCCAGAATACTTCCAGACAGGTAACTTTCTATGAGTAGCATGACCACATGAACAGTTTCTAGAAATTAGAGAACACTGGCCGGTTCAGAACGGTAACATTGCGCCTCTGTATTTCCAACCGATCTCTGCTGCGCATGTCCCTCCAAGTCAAAAGTAATTTTGACTATTACTTTAATTAATATTTTGTAGTATTATTTTTCTGAATGCATTGTATGACGATTGTCTGCAACCTAAAGAATGCATTAATGTTCATGAAAATAAATAATTTGCTATTATTAGATGATAATAATAATAATAATTACATCATTTTACTTTCTTTGCTCTTCCTACTATCATAGGTAATGAGAATTTGACCTACCCTACCAGAGTCTGAGCAGAACACAAACTGGCCTTGCCCACCTGTCTGCGAGACTCTTCAACAAGCTGCCAATAGCAGCAAGAGACCTATCGACCAGGTGATTAAAGGGCGCACTGAGGGGATTGCTGGTGTAGAACCCTTCGTATTCCATCAATGAGTTCTTTCTGTTGTACAACAAGCTGATGAGTTTGTATTTTTTACTTTTTTGTTGATGTGACTAGTTATTATTAGCTTTCTTTCTCGTTTTTATTTTTTGACGTGTCCTTGTGGTCTCTATGATCACATTATGAACTTGATAATACTAAATAGGCTACTAAATCCAATATGAGGGTGAGTTTGAATATTCTAATAATGATAGTAAAACAGAATTTGCTTCTCTTTAAGGGATGCATATTCCATAAGGTAATGATATCAAGTGTAATTAAAAAATGTTGGGATTCATATTAGAAAGTAGTTTTGGTTGGGAGCCTCACATCATAGATTTGTGTAAGAAACTCTACCAAATTGTCTTTATTAAAAGATTTAAACTAGGATTCATTGGTACTTGCATGCTATGGATTTTCTCAGTCCGTTATATCTTACGATATATGCCTGTAATGGTGATGATATTGAAATAAATGTATTATGGGTTCATGGTTTCTCCAATATTAATTTATTGATTTAGTTTATTTGAAAAGTGTAGAATTAGGACTTTTTCAATCAGACTCAGTTGAATTTTGTGTGTGAATATTTATCGTGAGAAATGTATTTTTTATATAATTAAGTCTGGGAAGTAGTCAGTTTTCAATCTTATGCAGGGTATTCTCATGGAACTATATTTCCGTTAGCGATGAAAAATACAGGAGTATTTAGTATTTAGTATTTATTTAGTAGTATTTAGTATTTATTTAAATAAGTCCATAAAAGGGATCACTAAAGTGAAACCCACTGGGACACGTCAAATATGTAAAAAAGAAAACAACTGCCCAGAGGCAGAAATCAAATACGAAAATAGGCACTCACCACACTGCTCTCCAACATACAGAACTCACGGAGTGAGTACAGAGGGTGATCCGTCAGCAGGCTCCTCAGAGCCCCTCGAAACCGCACCGCAGGCAGATCCCTGGCCAACAGAGGCAGCCTATTATAGAGGCTGATAGACATATGAGCCAGACCAGTCCGAGTTCTGCTCAGCCTCTGGTAGGGTAAATCCAGCCTGAGTCTACCCCTAGTCTCATATGGGTGGAAGCTCTGTCGGGTCACGAGCAACCCCACGTTCGCATGTGTTCTGCAAAGGGTATGGAGAACATAGAGGGAGAAGACGGTGAGGATCCTCTCTTTGATAAAGAGTGGGCGACAGTGGGCTAATCTACCAGCCCCACAAATAATCCTCAGGGCCCTCTTCTGGAGACGAAGGACTCGGGCGACATCTGTGGCTCCACCCCAGAGGGGGAGGCCATATAAAATCACGCTCTGAAAAAAGCCAAAATAGCACATTTTAAGATAATGAGGTGGCACACTGTGTTTGAGACCCCTCAGCAGGAAAACCACTCTGCTCAACCTGGCGCAAACTGTCTCAATGTGCTCGCCCCATGAGAGCTTCCTGTCAAGGGTAAACCCTAACAGTTTGACAGGCGCAAAATTGTATTCATTCCCATTTCTGAGACTGAACACAATAGACTGAGTTTTGTCTTCATTGAGGAGGAAGCGATTGGCAGAGAACCAGTCCGATGCAAATGCTCCAGTCTCCACCATAGCTGCCCTCAGTCCTCCCATCTCACGACCAGCATTGAAGAAGGTGGTGTCGTCCGCATAACAGACAACACACCTGCCATCCACCTGAGCTATATCGTTAACTGAAATAAGAAACAACAGAGGCCCCAGGACAGAGCCCTGAGGCACTCCACAGTCAACACAATCCCTGATCTCAGAGAGAACTCCATTAGCCAGCACCGCCTGTCTGCGACCCCCCAGGTAGGCCTGAATCAGTTTGAGAGGAGACGGTCCCACACCATAATGCCTAAGCTTGTCCACGAGAATAGCATGATCCATTGTATCAAAGGCCTTGCTGAGATCACACAAGGTGAGCCCAGCAAGTCCACGTGCCTCAAAGCAATCAAATATCTTGGAAAGCAGGAAATCTACTGCATCAGTGGTGGATCTATTTTTCCTGAAACCAAACTGGGTGGTCGCAAACAGGCCGCACTGGTCACAATAAGCAAGGAGCTGCTCAGCAATAAGAATTTCAAAAATCTTCGATATAATAGGCAGGATGGATATAGGCCTATAGTTAGTAGGATCATGCCTATCACCCTTCTTAAAGACAGGCACTGTCTTAGAAATTTTAAGTTGAGAAGGAAATACAGACTGCTGGAAACACAGATTAATACAAACAGTCAGGGGAGAGACAATAAGAGCTAGTACATCCTTAATAGTAGCACTGGTCATACCATAAATGTCTTTACTAGCCGAGTTGCTCAAACAGTTCACAACTCGAGTGACATCATCACAAGTAATACGGCGCCAGGTCAACAGCCGAAGAGCGGGGGGCCGAACCGAAGCCGAGAGCAGATCCGCCGCCACCACAGGGGAAGCTCGGATCCCCTCGCAGATACCGCGAATAGAGCTGGTCCACGCGTCGTGAAGATCATCCGCAGATACCGGAACAGCACCAGGAGCTGGTACACCCGCAGCGGCCCTGATGATACCCCAGGCAGCTTTACACCTATTGGGTGCCCGGTCAATCAGCTCAGAGTTGTAGCGCATCCTGGCCGCACGAGCAGCCCGCTGGTATGATCTCCTCAGTCCCATGTAGGTCCGTTTAGAGGACAGGAGTCGATCAGCCCGAAACCGCTCATACGCCATAAGAACCAGGTCTCTCAAGTCAAGAAGGTCGTCCGTAATCCACAGTGCACCACGTTTACCAGGCCTTCCAGAGAGGAAACGTTTTAGTGGAAAGCAGTTGTTGAAGCCAGTCAGGAGTCTATCAAAAAACGCCGTGAAATTGGGCTGTGCATCAGGATGATCCTTCAGAAAGCTCCAGTCAATCAGAGTCAGATAATGCAGAAAACGCTCGCGTCCACCCTGTGTGATGGGTCGCACCCAAGTGAGTCGATCACGCCCTGCAGGTATAGAGGCAGGGTAGGTGGAAGTTGGCAATTCCACATTGCAGCCGAGTGCCAGGTGGTCACTGAGGAGAGGATTTACAATTGAACAACTAATGTTATTGCCAATGTTCAGATTAGTAATCACATTATCGAGGCAAGCATCAAATCTAGTGGGCTGCCAGTTAGCCACATAGAGGTCCAGAGATCTCAATAGGTTAACAAACTCCCTTGTCCTGTGGTCAGCCTTCAACACGTCAATGTTGAAGTCACCGCCAACAATTATGTTAAAACCTGGATTTAAGCTAGCTAGCTGAACAACAAGTCCCTCAAGTGAGTTGAAAAAATTTTGAAGGCAACCAGCTGGTGACCGATAGACTGTAATAATGTATAACTTCGCATGCAACAGGGATACACATGCGAATTCATGCTCTTTTTCAACACAGTGCATAGAAATGTCAATGCATGCAAAGTGGGCAATCACAGATGTGTCTATATAAATAGCAACCCCACCACACTGGAACTCACTTCGACAGAAGTAGGCTACCAACTCATATCCAGCAATTTTAAAAAGTTTCAGATCATCCAGGCACATCCAATGCTCAGACAGACACAGCAATTTAAATCTCATGTTTGTGCTAAGAAACAATTCAAGTTCATTCACTTTATTTTTAATGCATTGCACATTATAAAAAAGCATGTCAAAAAGCAGTTTATCACAAGGAAAATCATGCATGGAAACACAATCGTCAGAATTGATTAGTCTTTCAGTTGAGGAGCCAGTTTTGGACTGCCTAAAAAAACATTAGATGATTGCTTATTTCTCCTGTTTGCAGGGATGTATTTTTTAACTAAAGTCCCCTCCGTCCAAAATTCAGCAGACAGCACACGATCAAAGAACTTATCGGCTACAGCCAACTTGAAAGAGGAATAGGAGTCATACCTGGAATTCAATTTTTGGCAGTCAAAATCTGTGCTGGCTATGCCAGACTGATTCAGATATGTGGTAACTTCAGACACCGTCACTTCAGGCTGCAGCCTAGATACAAAGATTGATCTACGCTTATCAACCGTTTTCAGAGGCAAAACACCACTCTCAACAGTCACAGTGGAAGAACTTTTTACTGAGCCAATAATATGTTTTGACTTTTTACCTACAGCAGCACTATAGTTCATACGCGACACTCGCGAAGTATCAGATTTCTTCTGATTGGAAACAGAAGCACTTTGTTTGTCACTAGAAGAAGATTTTGTTTCAAACGTTTCGACAAGTTCATTAACACTAACAGCAGGAAGTTTATCGGCTACGATTGTTTTAACCTGCAACTGCTTGTTAGGTTGTTGCGTCACAACAGGCAGCCCATTGCAATTGGGATTTGTCACGTTTTGAAATTTTTCTAGTAATTCCAATCTTTTGCACTGAGTTGAATAAATCTAGACAAAAGTTAATTGTTAATAAATCTAGACAAAAAAAGTTGCAACCTGGTAGTGACTTGTTAATAAAATATGAACACAAAGTTAAGTTAATGTTCCAAAGTAACACAATTCATAAAATTAGAAATAATGTATACATCAAAAAAACTCCAAATCAAACAAAGAAACTCTATAGCTTAAGAAATATATAGCTTAGCTTGAGTAATGTATAGCTTAGCTTACATTATAGTATGATTGAGTTCATCGGTTTATTATTGAAGATGATTATTTATTGTTCAAATGAGTTCAAATTATCATTGTATCACTTCATTTCATAAAGAATTATTTTTATGTTCGATTAATAAGTAAGAATAATTTACTTTGTATCAATGTGTAGTTCATCTCTAGGCCTATAATAATGATTCAGGTTTCTCAAATGAACTGAAAATGATAAGATTCCAAGCATAGACGGACTACTGTGCTATGAGTGACTGATATTTAGTGCTAACTTCCCAGTTGCCCTATAAAGTTTATTGAGTGCTATCGCATGACATTTTGTAGCCCGTTCACTCTGTAGCCTACTGTGAGAACTTTGACAAAAACTAGAAGATAAGGATGAGATATAGATTAAATAACTATCAACTCCGGCTGACGGCTTCGGCTATGCCTAAGAATTTTCGGATTATTATGAACTATGGTATTGATTGTTGACGAATGATATTGTATTTAATTTTATCTTATTTTGTATTGTTTTTTGAAGTGAAAAATAAATTCTTTATCTATCTATCTAATTCTTTATCTATCTTACATTATAGCTTACATTGCACTAGCACAAACAACAACCAAACAACAAAACACAAGTCACGACGACTAGCCTGCTTGAACTGAGGAACTGACGCAGCGCGACCACGTGGAGCCAACAGGCGGGAGGGGAAGCGGGGTAGTTGCAGACTCAAGTTGCAACTCAAGTTAGCGCTGCAACTCGCATTGCCAACCGGGGTTGGCAACCGCCTTTGATCTTTACCGACTCCGGTCGGAAAACCAAATTTCGATTGCCAACTCGCAAAATCGGTCTCCAACTACGGTTGGCAATGCGAGTTGCAGTTGTTTTAATGCGTGCAACTCAAAATTGCCGATAAATGTCGGCAATCATTGGTTGCCAACTCCGGTGTAAACGCGGCTTCACAACAGGCAGCCCATTGCAATTGGGATTTGTCACGTTTTGAAATTTTTCTAGTAATTCCAATCTTTTGCACAGATTTAAATAATTTGCATTTACCTGTTTTAATTGTTCACAGTAACCATCGAAAACAATATTATCACAAGTAGACTTAACACAAGTAATAGACTTTGAATTTTCAATCGTCTCCCTAACCTTCAAATTGCACAAGTCACAGTACCACGAAACTTTTCTACTTAGGTCTTCAATCTTTTTGAATTCATTCGTTGTTATTTTCACACATTTAATATGAAACCACTTCATACAATAACCCTCGCAATTTATTGACTTTTCATTATTTGAGAACAATTCTAGGCAAGAGCCACAAACAGATTCGTCAACACTATCCACTGCCATCACAATGTGGATGGAAAAAGTTTTTTACAATGTAGAAATATAATATTGATTGTCAAATTATTCAATTTCAATTATGAAGATTCATTACGAAATAATTGAAAAATATAATTCGTGCTTGATAAAATATAATTGATTATTTCAAATGAGAATTAACCATCAATTACATCAATAGACCTATATCAGCAAATGTCTAACATCAAACGTCAAACGTTATAATGGCAGAGGAGAAACATAGAAGAAGAATGTTGCCGATCCTCAGTCTTGTCAATGCCATCAGACGTCATATATATGTGCCATACATGTAGCATTATCTTTATAAATTGCCATTATAACGTGGACCTCACTATACCGATAAATATCGAAGTATCGAGTGTCGTTCGATACACGAGTATTCGATACCATCTGTCTGTGGATATGAAAATGTGCTCACTCTTCTCTTTCGACCGTATGCTGGCGCTGCCTAGAAAGAAATTTTGTACTATGAAAAATCAAACATCCATTCGTTTCAGCTTTCAGTTGCGTGTGTCCTATTGCTGTGTCCATGTTGTCAGTTTGTGTTGTGCTAGGATCATTCTCCTATTCTGATCTCAACAACAGCCATGCGCATCTTTTACTTGTGTGTACAAATTTGTATTTTAGGTTAGAATAGTAGAACATGAATTATTGTTCTGTTAGATAAGACTATAGACTACGATTTCGATTTAAAAGTCAAATCGTTTCGACTGTGATAAAAACACTTGGTTAGGTTTTTATAATATTCAATTTACTAAGACAAAAATCCACCAAGCTTTACCAAAGTTTTAAACCATGTCTCAGCAACGCCAAAGAAGCAGGCTACGGCTCTATCTTGCTGCGTTTTCAGGTAATTTTATCATTTTTTTCTTTTAAATAACCCAACACATAACATTTTTAACAAAGTAGCCTTGTTGTGATTTTATCCATATACCGGTACACGGTAGGCCTAGCCTACTTCGGTTTTATTTTCAGACGTTCAACCTTCAACTAGCCAATATTTACTAAAATACTAACAAGAAAGGTGCAAGGCTTCAAGTCAACAATAGTAACTTAGCCTACTTTAGATCTATTTTTTTTAGATTAATACTTGAATTCTCTGCTGTTGGCTGGAAAGACCAGACTCTAGACTAATGTGACAGAAAACTATTTAGGCTCAGATGAGCAAGATATATGATGTTATGATGTTTAGATAATTTTATAAGTTACTGCTTTCTATCAAGTTGTAATATCTCCTGTTATATTGATACAAATAAACTTTAATCATTCTCAGCTTTGATTATGGATACCCAGGCACGGCCCTAGGGACTGCCGCCCTGGGCGAGATCGGCAACTGCCGCCCCCCCGCAAGTATCCCGTCTTTAATTGTTAATCCCGGGTTCCACCCCTCCTTGAGCGATCGCCTAACGCCGGTTACACATTGGGCGGTTTCTGCCGGGGCGGTAATTTCGCCGTCGCCGCCGTTCGAGCAGTAGTCTATGAACTTGAATGGAAGCTTACACACTGGGCGGCAGAAACGCCGCGCGGCTATATTGCCGTTGGCGGCAGCTGTGCAGCCGTCCACTGCCACTGCGGCTGGCGGTGTTTTGCTGCTCTTGTCTACGCAGTGGCGTACGTGACCAAATGGGCGTTAACACATTTGGCGGTTGTCTACCGTCGCCGCTGATCAGTCGTCTTTCCCAGTTGCTCCAAGTCTGAGGTCTTTGAAAATCAGCCTTTTAATTTGTGTTTTGTTGTAAAGTTTGTAAGTTGTTTATAACATTTATTTATTGTTTTAAGTGTTTGTGGTTGACGAGTGTGAGAAAATGAGTAAGTTAATAGACAATGAGTTGTTAATATCATTTTTAGAACAGAGGCCAGTTTTGTGGGACAAAACCCTCGACATATTTAAGGATCGAGATGCAACAAGGAATGCGTGGAAGGAAGTGTGTATGGAGATTAGGGGGGATTTTGAAACTCTGGATGACAAGAAAAAAACTGTAATATGTTCTATATCGCTGTCGATTTAATAAAAACGTTCATTTCAATGAATCCAAGCAAGGCGATTTCTCTGCTGTCTTCTTTTCCTTCGACGGCACAACAAACGTGGTAAAAGTTGTTGCCTTTCCATTTTAAGTTAAACACTTAATAATATATGCTTTTGGAAAATGTGCAAAATACAATTAACTGAACACTCATGAAACAGTGAAGTCACAACACATTTGCGATGAAGAACTACAACAATTATTTTGGCTACTGATCATACGTTCATACTGATCATATTTTGCCGCTCGATGTTTTGCGGTATTTTTTCCGCTGAATGTGTAAGCTTGACTTTTTTTCGAGGCCGCGACGGCAGTTTCGCCGCCGCGGCAGAAACCGCCCAGTGTGTAACCAGCGTTACTATTGTGTCTAAGCTGTGATGCGACACCACAGAGTCTCAGTAAACTCTAAAAAATTATGTTTAACACTAGTTATTGACATTTAAACAAATATTTGACAATTATAAATATTGGGGAACAGTAAAGTCCAGTCAATATAGACATAAAAATGGGGGTTTGTTTGCAATTTATATCGTAGCTCTGATTTTTTAATATTTTATTTGGATACATGAGAGAGGTTCAGAACCGAATTCTTCATGTAAAATTCCCTTGTGCTAATACAGAGTGGCCCAAAAAGTTCGTATTTTAGGTTCATTTTCCAGTTTTCAGCTATTTCCGGCAAAATCAGTGATCGGTCAGAAAAATTTGCTATTGCCTTTTTTAAGTTCATAAAATTCTGAATGAAATGAGATCATTCGGAACTCTATATCTCCAATGAGTACTGAGCTTTGATTTTTCAAATATGAGTGATATTTTAAGGAAAAAAATCAATTTTGATCATATTTAGTATTTGATCAACAATATATCCCGATCACAATCTAGATGTAAAATTCAAAATCCCTCTGGGCATTTTTAGCTTCAACCATCATCACCATCTATATTGTCCTCACAGTGATATTTCGCACAATGATATAAGCTCATGAGATCATGTTCTATGAGAATCAACCGTTAGTTGCACTTCATTTCAGTATTTCCTAGTGGAGAGGCGCGCGAGGACACGATCAAGGATCGCTTAAGGATCAAGCTATCAAAATGAAAAAGTTTTCTTTTTTCAATCATTACTTTCTGAGACATGAGCGCCTAAAGTTTAAAATTTTGGGACAGAACATTTCAAATTCGGTACGAGATGAATCCATAAAATTCAAAGGATAAATTCTTCATGGTATTTTTGATTTAATAAAACAAAAATTTTCTGAAAATATCAATTTTTGAGAAAGTTTTTCAATTTACTAAAAATGACCAAAAATAGTGTTGAGTTTTTTTTGTAAATTGAATAACTTTTTCAAAAATTGATATTTTCAGAAAATGTTTCAAAATTTTCTTGTTTTATTCAATCAACAATACCATGAAGAATTTATCTCTTACCGAATTTGAAATGTCCTGTCCCAAAAATTTAAACTTTAGGCGTTCATATCTCAAAAAGTAATGATTGGAAGAGAATGTTTTCCTAAGAAAACTTTTTCATTTTGATATATACCGGTACAAATCGAAAAACTTTGAAAAATATCACCAGTACAAGAAAGTTTATTTGTAGCCTTTGCACAGCCTTAAGACGTACACTGCAACATAGTATTAGGCCTACTTAACTTGCTAAGTAATTAGAACTACAATTTCTACAAGTTTGTTTAACACACCTGTTTAATTAAGTAGAACTCGTCTGACCTTTGCAATTCCTTCACCAATTCTTCAAGATCTGGGAACTGAACTATTTTATGTTTGCTAGACCACTCAGACGTTCCTGGGACATTGTTGATCTTAGAAAAGTCTTCATTGGCTCGAGGTTGAAAAACTTCTTATATAATTTTACTATTCACATTTGAAATTATGAATTTATTATTTATTTGTATTTTAAAATTTTCCGTTCCTTTAAATTTGCCGCCCTGTGCGGTCGCCCGGTCCGCCCACCCCTGGGGCCGGGCCTGTGGATACCGGTAGGCTACGTTAAACCATAATCAAAGTTCTCAGTTAGTGAAAACTACATTAACTATAACTATAAACCACATTATGGTCATTTTAATGTTCTGACAATAAACGAATCTTGAATCTTGACTGTCACGCTTTTGATTGGCTAGCTCGATCACGTGTTAGCCTACAAATCCGCAATTAAGATTCCAAACAAATTTTATAGTTCTATATTATGCATTGGAAATTTGTAACTTATCACTTCTTTTACCGATTGGAAACATACTTTGAACTTCCGATGAGTTTGGAATAACATTTTCGTAGGGAAATTGATTATACTTTAATATAGACCAATAAAGTTAATTTAAATGACACTAATACCTATATACCACGTGACAGTCAATGGCCATACTGTGGTTATATAGTTACTGTAGTGAGAACCATATCAAAAGACATATTTTTTGAGAATATATATTTTGATTCAAGTTTAGGATATATTTATGTCCCTTAGAAATGTTTCAGCTTATAGCTCAGTCAATGAATACGGTAGGTAATAGTTTCAGCTTAGTTGTTAGCTGACCATGCACTTGTTTAAAATGTAAATTCTTCTTTTTGTTGAGCAGATGCTAATAGGCTAAATAATAATGCTGACACTAAGGTACTATTTTAAAAGCTGTTGAAACCTCGACCATTTTTCATTTTCAAAGAAACAATGGAAACACTAATCTACTTTATTCTATAGGCCTAATACTGCGCTCATATCTTTGATACATAGTTTCATACAACTTGCTCAATCTGAACTGGCATTTTTCTGTATATCTTTTTATATCTGGTTATAAAGTTAATTATGTTCAACAGATCTCGAAATCGACTCTAACGATTTTCACGAAATTTGGAATATACTGTAGTAGGTTTATGATATAAAAATTCGATTGCACTAGGACTCATCCCTGGGAAAACTCGCTGAATGACATGAAGAGGGTAATTAATCCTTGGAAAAACAGATGATGATTTCGTCATCTGTCGATAACACAAGATGTGGGAGTTCAGCTGTGTAATCAATTAGCTTACCGTATCTCGCGAGAAATCTAGAAAATTTAATTGACTCGATCAAAATACAGTAATTTGATTTCTTGACATGAGATGGTATATATCATAATATTCAAAGTTAATTATTATTTTTACAGTTCTAAGTGATTAGTGAGTGTTATTTTGTTATCCAATTTGGTATGTAAACAATCTAAATTAGAACTTTTATGTTTTTAAATGTTTGAACAGAAAATTGAACCTGAATTCAAGTGTATAGAACATAACCTACTTTTTGGAATATTTATAGTGTATAAATCGAAATTCGGGAAGGAACAGTTTTGGGCTGTGCCTGTTTGTCCTACCCCAATCATTTTGAAGAATTGTGTTCTGTTTATCAATAAATAAATAACGAGCGAAGCTCGGTGCCCCGATATTTTACATAAAGGAAAAAGTACTCAAAGTAAAACAATTCTTATGATATACACATATAGGCTATACAGTAGTCTGATCGTAGTTTCAAATATGTTGCCGTCAATCGTCATCATGTTATATTATAACGTGGACCTCCCTATAGGCATGTTTTTGTTTCTCTAGCCCATACATACTATACTATTAAACAAACAACTTCTGTTTTGATGTTTGTATTTCACCGGATCTCGGAAACGGCTCTAACGATTCTCACGAAATTCAGAACATAGTAGGTTTATAATAGCCCTATAAAGATTCGATTGCGCTAGGTCTCATCCCTGGGAAAACTCGCTGAAGGACATTAAAAGGATAATTATTGTTCATCCTTAGAAAAACATCTGATAATAATTATTTCGTCATCTGTTGGTGATGGAAGTGGGTGAGCGAGTTCATGTGTGTGGGACCACGGTTTATAGAAGAAGACGTTATGTGTCACGCGCATGTTTGTGCTAAATTTCCGGTGCAGCTGACGTCATTTTATATCAAATCATCTGTTTTTAACAAATAAGTTTCATAAATTGTCAATAGGTGTTAAAAACCTTGGTTGGTGGCGATGACGCAATCTTGCTGGCTGGCCACTGCGCACACATTTCATGACCCCTACCGTTTTTATCTAAATACCGTGTGTGGGACTGTGTCAAAATTATGACTCAGCTGTTGAACTTTTGTAATCATTCAATCAGGTACTTAGTGCCGGTTTCAAAAAAGCCGGGTTATTTTCAATCCTGTTTAATTCCAGTAGATCCATCTTCTTGAAATGGTCTTCTCTTATTTGGTTCACGTGAACTTAATCAGGATTAAAATTTAACCGGATTTGTGCAACTTGGCCTTTGTGAGGGAAATTTTTGTATTCCTCTGGGAATTAATCTCAATTTACTGTGTTTAGATAGAACATTCCTATATGAATGTTATAAATGTTTTTATAATTTATTCTTTCGTAATAAAACTTTTATGCTTTTGTACTCCAGAGCGAAGCTCGGTCCCCGATAATCTATATTTATACCATGATTTTTAATTGTATCCGTGATTGAATAAATGAATAAACACAATCTCGTTCAAAATAGAAATAAATATATAGCCTACATTTAATTACTGCTCTACTTAAAAAAAATATTCGTATAATGTTACAGTGAACCAATAAACATTACATTATATAGCTTTAATGCACATACTATCTGCTTTTAATATTGTTGATACAGTAGTTTTTACTTTCCTTGTCCTATTACCATAGGTAAGGAAAGTATTGCTTTCCAAAAAAATTAAGGTACCCTAATTTCAAGTTTTCTATACGTTTCACGGTCCCCTGAGTCCAAAAACATGATTTTTGGGTGTTGGTCTGTGTGTGTGTGTATGTGTGTATGTCTGTGAACACGATAACTCCATTCCTAATCAACCGATTGACTTGAAATTTTAAACCTAAGGTCCTTATACAATGAAGATCCGACATTAAGGAATTCAATAAAATTGAATTCAAAATGGCGGATAATTACTAAAAAACCATGTTTTTCACGGTTTTCTCGAAAACGGCTTGAACGATTTTCTTCAAATTTATACCATGGATAGCTATCTATAAGGACTATCAACTAGCATGAGTCTCATTTCTGGGAAAATTTCAGGAGCTCCGTAATATTCTTGAGAAAAATGGCGGATAATCACTAAAAAACCATGTTATTCACGGTTTTCTCGAAAACGGTTCCAACGATTTACTCCAAATTCATACCATGGATAGCTATTCATAAGCCCTATCAACTGACATGAGTCTCATTTCTGGGAAAATTGCAGGAGATCCGTAATATTCTTGAGAAAAATGGCGGATAGTTACTAAAAAACCATGTTTTTCACGATTTTCTCAAAAATGACCTGACCGATTTTTTTCAAATTCATACCCTGTATAGTTATTCATCAGCTCTATCAACTGGAATGAGTCTCTAATCTGGGAAACTAATTGGGGGCCCACCCCATCCTTGAGAAATGGACTTTGTAACCTCCTTCTCGTGCATAAGGTAGGTAGGTAGAGCAGTTCATAAAAAGAACACATAGTCGAGATATTTCATCTGTAGAACAGCTGTTTTGACGAATTTTAAAAAAATCATCGAATTTCACAATTTACACAAAGGAAAAAGTACTCTGAAAACAATTATATATACACATATACAGAAGTCTGATCGTAGTTTCAAATATGTTGCCGCCAATCGTCATTATATTATTCCCCTAAATTATTCTCGTTTGAGAATGAGGCTTACAGTTCAATGAGCAAGGAAAGTTGTGTGAGTGTATCACACCAGATTTTTTTGAAATGAAATGCTTTCTGTGACGACCGATAAAAGTATGAAATGTATAATATACAGACTTTCATTCAAATACACCAATTCTGATTATCATAAAACTGTATTATATCAGGTCACTTGAAGTTTATCTCCATTTCGTAATGCTATTAGCCGAGTAAACAGATTAATCATACTTCAATTGTTTCATAAACTCTGGCTTGTTTTTTCTTTTGAGTGTTTTGTGTAGCCGGGATTCAATTCTATCTATCATTTTGACCCCGTGATATAATAATATACCAGACTTCATCATATTCTCGTCATCTAGTAAAGTTTCTGATTAGGGCTACTTGATTTTTTAGTTGAAAATAATACCATAGTACACTTAAAAATTAAAACTTTTTAATATAAAATACAATAACAAAACTAGTTTTGGAAGTTCAATCAATATTCAAGCTGTTTTTAAACTAATTTCAATAATAATTATTATTAATGTTATTTTTGGACGAAATTTGAGCTTGAACTTTTTACAGAAGAAACCTATTTTTTGGACATGTAATCAAAATTTGGGAATGTAATAGTTTTGGGTCAAGCCTGTTGTTCCTTCCCAATCATATTTATATGATTTGTTATTGTTTCCACAAATAAATAAATATAAAATTATTACTGATATTTTTAAAATCAAACTTATAATCTTTAAAATTATTACTTACTTATATAAAAGTAATTATTACTTTAATTATTTCTTTCTACTTCCTTAAATCTAGGATCCTCTCCTCATTGATCTGTATAAAAAAGCATTAGCAAATTTTCTAAATTTTTTCAACTTTTTGTTGTTATTGTAAACTTATTGACTTCTATAATATACGGTAGTAGCCTAGAGTCGTGTCCCCATATTATTTATTTATTTATCATTTATTATATTCGATGCTCTATCACCAACATAAATCTGACAGATTTTTTTCGCTGCAGTATTAAACAAAACATTAACTTCAGAATGTAATACACGTTGTATGTATGTAGTGAGGTCCACGTTATAATGGCTGTCTATTGCAAATAGCAGTCTGTTATAAATAGCAGTTGTATTGTTATCCTTCTCCATCATTCAATAAAGTGGATAGTGCTATCTTTTTCTCGCTTTGCTCTGTTGCCAGATCGTTTTTTCAACAATGTAGTAACAAAATATTTTATTTTGATTATGAAATCATTGAAAAATATAATTTCTTGCTTGATAAAATGTAATTGATTATTTTAAACGAGAATGGACAGTTAATATCACCGGTATCAGTTACCCTCCATAGAAGGCATTGACAAGACAGAGGATCGGCAACGTTGTTCTCCTATCTTTCTCCACTGCCATTGTAACATGGACCTCACTATAGCTGTAACACGCTTTTTACTATTTCAAACTTTGTAGAATTTTGTGAGCTATATTTTTTTTAATACGACTGCTACATGTCCGCTCATAATCTCCATTCATATTTTTTTCATTTCATAGAAACATATTTGATGATTGATTTTTTGCTTTATAGTAGAAAACCAGGAAATTAATTCTTGATTACTTTGGAACATATATTTGGTATGAATTACTGAAAATACTTCTGGCCCCTGTTATCTATATCAAATTGATATGCTAGACTAAGTAAACATGTTATCAGATGAATCATGCGTAGTTAGAGTGATTCCATTGTTCCTATAACCTCATTCCATCTGCTCACTTCAATATTTTCCTGTTATAAAAGCGTGTTAAATTGACTTGGAGTTCGCAAAAATCAATCAATTTGAAAAATCTTGAAATGGAGTAAAACGTGTTTAGAATTATAGAGAAAATATATAATTAATTGAGATAATGAAGATGCCATTGCATTATTCGCCTCTGGTACACTTTTGGTAATCTAGTTTGTTTAAAGACTTGAATATATTAAGGAGGCAGAGGTTATCTCATTAGTGTTTTTTGGAACTATGTAGGCACCCCCGCTACTAGTTCTATGGTATGGGTTGAATACTGGATCTTTTTGATTCCTTTGTTTAGCTGGAGGACCAGAAAGCAGAAGTAGTATTATATATATATATATATTGAGGTCCATTTTATAATATCAGTGAAGAAAGATAGGAGAACAGTGTTACTGATTCCCTGCCTTCAATAGAAGATAGCTGATACCACTGATGAATTCTTACTAAAAATGATCAGTTATATATTTTCGTCGAGAAAATATATTTTTCAATTATTTAATAATAATCTTCTATAATCGATATAAAATATTTTGTCAACTAATTATATTCCAACATCTTTTAACCTTCCGGCAGTCGCGCTGTTGTAAGAAGTACAAAATGTGTCATTTTTTTTTTTGCTGCACAAAACTATTGATTGGTTACAGATGGAATTAAATAGAGAATGCATTTATTCAAATGCTAATTAATATTTAACGAAAATCCTAAATAAATGCTGCAAATCACCCCGAAGACTTATTAAATTTAGGATTTTCGTTAAATAATAATTATATAATAACTATTGATTGGGGTGGTGTCAGTGAATGAGTCACCTATGCATTCCAAAACTTTCCCACCATACTCCACTGAGTTGCAGTATCAACCGAGCAATGGTTCAGTCTTTAGGTGCCATTTAGTCGCGACAGTGCATAAGATAGGGAAAGACTGTATACGGGGACTGTAAACGAACCAATAACACAGAATTGATGGCTTTGCTTGATGTACACTATTGGGCTATGAAATGGTAATCATCATAGGCGTAAAATAATCCAAGAAGATGGAAAAAGTAACTATACAATTAATTGATGTGTTTTGACAGTAAGCAGAGTACATAACACTTGGAAAATTGGATGTTGTAAAAAATACAACACACGACTGCTTGGGTGATTGAGTAGGGCGCGAATACCGGAAGGTTAAAAAAGATCTGGTAACATTGCAGAGGTAGAAAAGGATAGGCAGTATTTGATCAACATTGGTGTTGCCATCCTCGTCTATCATTAGAAGAAGCAGATAGTGCTATCCTTTTTTACGCCACGCAACGTTTTCAAACAATTTAGAAATATGGAATATTTAAAATCACAATTGAAGGAGTTATAATACAAGGGGTCCAAGTGACATACTGTTAGTTTCGAGGAAATTGAGCCTAAAGTTTACTTACATTAATTAATTCTTCATTCATGAAATTAATATAAAAATGATATTCACCTAATCCTATAACCATTCAGTATACTTCTACCAAATCAAACGTACAGTTTCATGTCTCAAATTGCTCTCCTTTTTCAATTATCAGCTAAATAGTGATAAGAAGTATCACTTGTACCCCTTGTTTATCAATCAAAACTCTATTGTCTAGCTACATATAAATCTATCAAATTTACCAGCAATTGAACAATGATTAATGACCTCATTGCAATATTATCTGATTCGCTAATTGATTCTTGAGGTATCTTCTGCTTGGTGACATGGCTTGATCAAGGTTAAATTTAATTTGATGAATACGAGCAACCGTCACTTGGACCCCTTGTTTAATCAAATAAACAGCTGTTTGAAAATGTAGTTTGAAAATTTTACACCAGATGTCAGCACTGATTAGACTTACGCTTATACCTCTTGTATACTAGATTTCCACCACTTTCAGCTATCAATTACTGTAGCTAACTCAAAAAAATGATAAATTTCACTTGGACCCCTTGTATTCTGACCCCCTCAATCATGAACATTTATTATTAAATCATCTCTTGACGAAGAAAATATAATTGATTATTTTAAACAAGAATGAATCCTAAAGAAGGAAGTTATAAGGCAGAGTGGCAGAGAATCGGCAACGCTTTTCTCCTATCTTTCCGCAATGTCAATGTAACGTGGACCTTACGATAACCGAATAACCGTACTGATTCTCCTTAATAACAAATTGCATAGACAGAATTTCAATTAAGTTGATTCATGAGTTGAATATCATATAAATTTAATGTTATCGCCTCTGACCTTGATAATGTCCATAACCTATATTATATTCCATCTAAAACTACTGCTATAATGATGTCCACGTTATAATGGCATTGTTTGATTGGCAATGCTATTGCTATCCTTGTCTATCATTAGAAAAACGGATAGTGCTAACCCTTTCTCGCTTTGTCAGATCGTCTTTTAACAATGTACAATTAATAATTGTTAACAAAATATTTGATCTTAATAATGAAATTATTGAAAAAAATAATTTCTTGCTTAATAAAATAATATCGGGGCACCGAGCTTCGCTCGTTATTTATTTATTGACTTTTGATAACTAACAGGCACAGCCCAAAACTGTTTTTTCCCGAATTTCGATTTATACACTATAAATAGTCCAGAAAGTAGGTTATGTTCCATACACTTGAATTCAGGTTCAAACATTTGAAAACAAAAAAATTATAATTTAGATTATATACTAACCAAATTTAATAACAAAATAACACTCACTAATCACTTGAAATTGTCAAATACTGATTAACTTTGAAAATTATGATATACTCTAGTTTAGGAGGATTATCATGTCATGTCAACAAATCAGATTATTTTGATCAAATCTATTAAAAATTGTCCAGCTAGATAAAATTTCTCGCTGATTGATTATGATTACATAGCTGGAAATAATTCTGTCTCTCTCCTACACAGGCACACGCATCTTCTGTAGAGACGACGAAATTATCATATTTTTTCCAAGGATGAATTATCCTAATGTCGTTCAGCAAGTTTTCCAAAGAAAGTTCAATCGAATCTTTATATCATAAACCTACTATGTTCAAAATTTCGTGAAAATCGTTAGAGCAGTTTTCGAGATCCGTAAAACATAAATAACCAGATTTATACAGAAATTGCTCGCTTAATATAATAGGATAATTGGTTATTTTAAACGAGAATGAACATTTAATATTACACCTATCAGCTACCGTCTTTAGAAGGCATTGACAAGACAGAGGTTCGGCAACGTTGTTCTCGTATCTTTCTCCACTGCCATTATAATGTGGACCTCACTGTCCTCACTATAGACGTTTTCGTTGTTTAGTGTTAAGTTAATGGCGCATGAACTTGGAATAGCTCGATCGGCCTTTGGCAAGTGTAGCCTACTTCACTATGTAGTCGTTCGTCACTAGGTTTCCTTCCTCAATTCGATCCTTGCTGGATACATAGTTACATTGTTATATCTCACCTTGAAAAACTAACGGAACCATGAAATGAAAGTGTATTGGCAAGCCGGCGTAACCTAGTGGTCTGGGCATCGCAATTTCATTCTCCAATATCGGGGACCGAGCTTCGCTCTGGAGTACAAAAGCATAAACAATACGAAAGAAGAAATTATAATAACATTCATACAGAAATGTTCTATCTAATCACAGTAAATTGAGATTAATCCCCAGAGGAATGCAAAAATTTCCCTCACAAAGGCCCAGTTGCACAAAAGCCGGTTAAATTTTGATCATGATTAACTTCACGTGAACCAAATCAGAGAAGACCATTTCAAAAAGATGGATCTACTGGAATTAATTAGGATTGAAAATAACCCGGATTTCTTTCAACCGGCATCAAGTATCTGATTGAATGATTACAAAAGTTCAACAGCTGAGTCATAATTTTGACACAGTCCCACACACATGAACTCGCTAACTCACTTCCATCACCAACAGACGACGAAATAATTATTATCAGCTGTTTTTCCAAGGATGAATAATAATTATCCTTTTCAGGAGAGAATAATAATTATCGCATTCAGCGAGTTTTCCCTGGGATTAGACCTAGTGCAATCGAGTCTTTGTATTATAAACCTACTATGTTCTGAATTTCGTGGAAATCGATAGAGCCGTTTTCGAGATCCGGTGAAATACAAACATATAAACATCTAAACATCCAAACATAAGTTGCTCGTTTAATAGTATAGGATAGGATAAAAATCTATGTTGTGAAAATAATTAAGGACTGGAAATTTTGTGAAGTGAACAACTACAAGACTTTACCTATTCCGAAACATGTGTAACCTTATCTAAATTTGGGAGAGGAATAGCACATGATTACCTTATTTCTTTCTCTCCCTATCATTTTGATGATGTACTTGTATCAAACCATAAACCATAAAGTATAACTTGAGCACAGAAAAAAAGAATAAATCACTGTGTTCCTTCCTCAGTGACATTCTCTCTCTCTCTCTCTCCATCCTCCCTTCACTGTAGTGAAATCCACGTAATAATGGCAGTGGAGAAAGATAGGAGAACAACGTTGCCGATCCTCTGTATTGTCAATGCCTTCTATGGACGGTAGCTGATACTGGTTTATTGATGTAATATCAACTGTTCATTCCAGTTCAAAATAATCAGTTATATTTTATTGAGCAAGAAATTAAATTTTTCAATAATCTAATTATGAATTTTCATAATTAAGATGAAATATCTTGTTCATTAATTATTAGTTCTACATTGTTGAAAGACGATCTGGCAACAGAGCAAAGCGAGGAAGAGATAGTGCTATCCGCTTTGTTGAATGATAGACAAGGATAGCAATACCATTGCAAATCAAAAACTTCCATTATTACGTGGACCTCCCTATAGATCTTTTTTTAACAATGTAGAAATATATTTCATCAACAAAATATTCCAGTTCAATTACAAAACTTTATCATAATATCTCGAAAAAAATATATTTTATTGACGAATAAAGTGGAATGAATCATTTTCAACAGTTATTATTTAGAGCCGTATCCACACTGAACAAATGTTTGACATACATGTTCGGCAAACATGTTTGTTGAGGACACGCGTCCACACTGGCCACAGGCAAACATTGTTTGTCAAACATAATAACATTTGCCCAAACCTTTTCTACAAACATGTTTGTCGAACATTTCAGTTCAGTTTGGACACGGCTTTATCAGATATACCGGTATCAGCTATCCTCTGCATAGAATGCAGTGGCAAGACAGAAAATCGGCAACGCTGTACTCCTATCATTCTCCTCTGAAAACAAAGAAGAGAAAGTATTGAAATATAGATGGGCAAAGTCCTATCCAGAGGCCTTAGCATTATTTGTTATTATAGTAGTTCAATTGAAGGCTGTAAATCAGATAAGTATAATTACTGTTATATTGGAATATTTATGACTGTAATGACGGAAAACACATTTTTATTGGAAGAACCTTGATTATTTAATGTATTTGAAAAGGTTAAATGAAGAGATTTTATGGTATAGTATAAAATACTCTTCAATATGGAATTACTATTCTGCTTAAATCTTCTGGAATCTATAGGATTTATAATTGTGTAACGGAATAAGCTACAGTATTTAATTGCGAAACTTCCGCCTTAGCAGATTCAGATTTTAGTCATTGAAATCAATTCTCCCTATAGTGAGGTCCACGTTATAATGGCAGTGTTTGATTACCAATGGTATTGAATGAAAAAGACTAAGAAATTGTCTTTTCCTACAGTTACGTTGAAAAGTGGCCATTGCTGCACTGATTACAGAACGCAAAGAATCACTTTTCCGCTCTAGTGCGGGAAAAATTTTTCTGCACTCCAGATTTGCAACATGGCAACGCAAAATACTTAGTAGGTTATATGGAGCAACAGTGCAGCAAAATCAAAATGAAGTTGGTAACAGTGACTGCTGCGGCTGCTATAGTGAGCAGAGGTGCAACGAAGCACAACGAGCAAATTATTAAGTAGATATTATAACCAAGGACAACATTTTTATTCAATTTCACAATAAATTAAGGTTTTTATCAATAATAAAATTACACAGAAAAACATTTGATGCATTTCAGGCAATTTTACCCATAATTATTACCCACTTTTCATATTCAATGGTAACTGTAGGAAAACTTAATGTGAAATACGTGCGCAAAGTTCCTCTGCTGCACTCAAGAAACCATTCCGCCCTCGCCTACGGCTCGGGCGTAAACGTTTCTTTCGGTGCAGCAAACTGTCACTTTGCGCACTAGTTGCACAAATAACTATTTTCATTCAATATGAATAATTACCACAATATCAACTTCTCAACTACACAAAAAACCAATGGTATTGCTATCCTTGTCTATCATTCAACAAAGCTGATAGCGCTGTCTCTTTATCGCTTTGCTCTGTTGCCAGAACGTCTTTTAACGATGTAGAATTGATAATCAGTTAACAAAATATTTCATCTTAATAATAAAACTTCATTATGAAATTATTGAAAAATATAATTTCTTTTTTAATAAAATATAATTGATTATTTTAAACAAGAGTGAACAGTTAATATTACAGCAATAAACTTGTACCAGCTACCGTCTATAGAAGGCATTGACAAATGCCTAATAGAATGATTGTTTAGAGGTCAGTTTAACGATAACTTTAAATAAGTTACCTATCTAATAACATTAGACCTAATAGAACGTTGCTCTCCTATCTTTCTCCACTGAAATTATAACGAGGACCTCACTGTAAAAAAGGACAGCGCTATTCGCTTTGTCAAATGATAGACAAGGATAGCAACACCAATCTTGATCAATACTGTCATTATAACGTTGACCTTAATATAGTTCCAATATTTTTTTAAATTGTTGATATTGTACGAACTGCTAACTAAAAAAATCGTTGTAAAAAGTTTATCTAATTGGAATAAATTAATATATTTTTGCTCCACCTACTGTCTAAAGTACTTACTTTACTCCCTGGAACATAATAGTAAAATGTTACTTTTTCGCCCTTGAGTCTAAAAATAAGAAAAACTCCCGAGGGAGTAGAAGTAACTCCATTCAAATAATATGGGAAAATAGGCACTAGATGAACTGATGTTTGGAGGAGTTGGGAACCTTCCGTGCTGAATAGTGCTAAAATTCTCTTGTGGCGAATCTGAACAAATCATGCCGCGCTTTGCGCAGAAGTGAACGTCCGTGACTTCATCATGAGTGACGTCATTTCGCTCACACTAGCAGGCAACATTACGTTCCCCAACTGAAGGAGCAAAATTCAAAGTCACTACAGTATCCCAAGGAAGCTTCAAGCAAAACACTAATATATTATTACAACATATTAGCCAAGTTAATGAGATACAGATTTGCTATCCTATAATTCCATTCTAATTGATATTAAAAGATTGGGCTGGAACCATGATTTCAAAATTCCTCACCGTTCAGGAGATAGGACCTATTTAAAATTTGAAAATTCGATGTTTGCATCTTCATAACTCATCCTGTATAGTAGCTGGGGGTGCCAAATTTGGCTCCGACATTTCTCAGGTCAAGCTTCATCTATGTTGTGAATTTCAGCCAAATCTGAGATACGATCAATCATTCATAAGGATACAATCATATTTTATCTCTGTCAAATTGGTTCTAGCAAACACATCGTCTCAATCATTCATTCTAATGTTTTGACTTTTCATTTCTGAATTTGTTTAAATTACAAAGACAATGTGGGTGATATATATAGATATATTTTTTTTGAAAACTTAAACCTTCAAACACTAATAAATTTGAACCTCTGTCACTCAGCATAGCAAACATATCACTACTGTTCTTATTCTCACTCATGGTGACAGACTGAAAGGGTCAATAAGAGATGATTATCAAAAGTTGATGGGGTGGTGTGGTTTTGACTAAGCGGGGGATTCTCGGTCGTTAACCGGTTCAACATACTCTCAGGGGACGATGACAAACTGGGCTGACGATAAACTGGGCTGACGACAAAGTGGGCTACCAACAAAGTTGCACGCCGTCAAACTGGGCTGCATTCCTTAGAGTGCCAGTTTGGTGGTGCATGCAACGACAAACTGGCACTCCTGAGATTTTGTCACTAAACGACAAAGTTGCACGCCGTCAAACTGGCACTCTAAGGAATGCAGCCCAGTTTGAGGGCGTGCAACTTTGTCAAACTGGGCTGCATTCCTTAGAGTGCCAGTTTGGCGGTGCATGTAACGACAAACTAGCACTCCTCAGATTTTGTCACCAGACGACAAAGTTGCACGCCGTCAAACTGGGATGCATTCCTTAGAGTGCCAGTTTGGCGGTGCATGTAACGACAAACTGGGCTGGAAAACCAGCCCAGTTTGATGCGGTCCCACTGTCAGAGCTGGAAATTCCATTTACTCATGATTTCAAAATTCACCACAAGTGTAGATAAATCAATGGAACACTTTTAGAGTTGAATAGGAAGGAATGGTCTTTATAAAGTAGATGGTTATAGGAAAGTATATACCGTTATCACTTGAATAGACAGACAGAGAGAGAGTGAGAGAGAGAGAGAGAGAGAGAGAGTGAGCAGGACAAATATAATGTTACTAGCAGTGATGACGTCACTACGTAAACAGTATACGTGTGTATAGGTGCCATGTATCACTGCAATTTGACCGCTGGGCGCAATCCGTGTATGTCCAAGGCCAGTAACCGCATTAAAAAAGAGCCGCTTTACGATAGAACAAAAATGGCAAGTCCTTCATCTGACTCAATCACATAGAAAGTAAATGGCACAATAGCATTTGAATTACGTAGCACTCTCTATAAAGCAGAAAACAATAGACTTGCTCCGTCAACTTGTACCTCTACATTCATCACCATGTCAGGGTCTACATTAACATTCTATCAATCACTTCAAATTGAAAAAAAAAACATTTTCTTGAATAAAATAAAATATTGATTATTCAACACTTGAACCGTATCATGATTCATCAACCACCAACCTTATCACCCAGTCTCCTAGACCGGAGGTTTAATTTCATAGTAAAACATTAATTTTCCGTGATTCTTATACTTTCTTATGTATAATTTGTTCAGAGAAATGTGAGGATAACAAGGAACACTTTCTCTATTATCTATGTTCTATTAAAAATTCGGAATTGAGAGTAAGCAACTAAATTAATGTAAATAATTTTATTGATAACAACCTATTCACAAGTACTTATAGTTCCAATATACCAAGTGCTCACTCAATAATAACTATGTCATAGCAAATGAAGAATAAAGTTTTATATAATTCATAATTCAAGAAAACATGAATTATTTCTAACAACATTTTTTGTATCACCTAGCTCTTACTAAAAAACAATATCAACTCCAGAATATGTCGAACTCTGAAAATCTAACTAATTTATCTTGATTCGTTCACTGAAATCCGCATCAATGATATTTAGTTCTCTATGATGAGCCTTTAAAAAAGTTGCATAAAGCATATCCTCCGGTATCACAGACCGGGGATAATATAATAAGTGCCTGGCCTTTTAAAAGATAATAAAAATGATAATTTGGAATAAAATTTA
Source organism: Nilaparvata lugens (assembly GCF_014356525.2). NCBI lineage: Eukaryota > Metazoa > Arthropoda > Insecta > Hemiptera > Delphacidae > Nilaparvata > Nilaparvata lugens. The sequence goes on from NC_052512.1 coordinate 16,979,537, forward strand.
GAATTTGGAAATAGGCCGACACATCTAGAAAATACCTGAGTCTATACTTAATTCATGCAGGTGAACGGACTAGAGTCAAGAAAACTTCAAATTAATCTTGCCATGCCTGATTTAATAGGTTTCTACTATAAACTAACACTACAATTTGAAATAATTGAGGAATACAAACAACTTCAATAAACATTGGCAACTAAAATCGGACAAAGGAAACAACAATTTCATGCTACTTTGTTGACATTCTTCATATTATTTGGGGACGCATTACCATCCCTTGTTTAAATAGCAATACGTCACAAGACCAAACAATATCAGTCATTAAATAACAAATTATTTCAATACGAAAACTCAAGAAAGGAAAAACCCGTTGAACCCAATTTTCATCGATAATAACCCATGTAACCCATTTCATAATTTGGAATCCCCACTTATGATTGACATTCTTGAATGAACCTTCTCCTCCACCTACTGTCTAAAGTGCTTACTTTACTCCCTGGAACATATACTAAAGTGTCACTTTTTCTCTCTCGGGAGAAAAAAAGCGAAAACTTCCTAGAGGGTAAAAGTTACTCCATTTTGATAACATGGGAAGCTTCTCTAATTCAAAAACGTACATTTGAAATAGGTCTAAGCTCAGATGAGGAAGCATATAGGGTAGTCATTAAACCAACTAAATTCAATACCTCAACCAGAAATTTGATCAATATATGAAACTTATGTTTGTATGCTAAAATTATTACAAACTTCATATCACTATACTAAAAAAATGTATAATTTTTTTATTCCCTGTTATTCAAAATACCAGCCAACGAATATTCCTCATTAACTAATAAAATTTGAAACGGGAACTTCATCATAACTGTAGTTGTGGCGGCCATTGTTGTTACAATTTTTGCCGACAGATAGCGCTCTCGGTGGAGAACTATGATTACAAGCCAGCTGTTTCTGTTTACCTTTTAGATTATGTTGTAACACATTGTTTGGTCAAGTACGTTTTTAAAAAATATTTTATTTGCAGTTTTTATAAGAATGTAGGTGGAGGAAAAATGTTGTGTATATCACGAGTGAAAAATGCTTTATCTCCCTCAGGAAAATTGTTGCCCTCGGCTTCGCCTCGGGCTTCAAACTTTTCCCTCAGGGAGAAAAATACAGTACTTTTCACTCTAGATATACAAATAACTATTGTTTCACTACAATGCACTTTCGTTGGTCTGTACGTTGTTTCATCGTCGTGGTTACAGTGTCTTGTTTTATAGCCAGCTGTAAAATATAAACACGATCATTTTAGAGAATTGTGTTCTGTTTATCAATAAATAAAAATATGAGTGAATCTCGGTGCCCCGATATTCACACTGAAACAACTATAGTGAGGTCCACGCTATAATGACAGTATTTGTTGAACTTTGGTTTTGCTATCCTTGTCTATCATTCGACAAAGCCGGTGGTACTATCATTTTCTAGGTCCACAACGAATCCAATTATGTTTTTGACAGTGTAGAAATATAATTAATAAATGCAGAGAATCGGCATTCCTATTCTTCTATCTTTATCCACTGCCATTATAACGTGGACCTCACTATAGTAATTGTTTTCTGATATTCATTGAACAGCTACTGAGAGGGAGGAGCCAAACAAAAAATCAGGTGTATAAATAATGCAATGCAAAATTTCCCTACCGGTCTCAGAGACCGGTGATACGGCCTAAGTGTTAAAAAATGAATGCACAGCCAATACGAGTATTAAACTGGTATTAGCTATCCTCTTTAGATGGCAGTTGCAAGGAACAGAATCGGCAACGATGTTCTCGTATCTTTCTCCACTACACCATTATAACGTGGACCTCACTACTGCAAGGTTTTCAACGTTGGTGTGACTCATGCACCAGCGTTCAAATTCTATACAATAGTGAGGCCCACGTTATAATGGCAGTGGAGAAAGAAAAGAGAACATCGTTGCCGATTGTATCTGCTCTGTTTAGGGTTGATCATGGTCAGGACCAGATTAATCCTCCACCTTCATCCTTTCAGGATCAGATTCATCCTTTGTTGCTGTGTGACAGGTCTGTCTGACAATGGATTTCGTTTAGACTGTTCTGATCAAGTGATATAGAAATATATGAAGTGAGGGATATAGACAGAGTGCCCCTATGCCTATGTTGTTTGGAGACTTTCAAGGCTTCTTCCATTTAGAATTTGTTAGTGGTTTCATAATAATCTTTCTATGGTTCGTTCTCTTAGGATTTTTTGTTTCTTCGTCTTGGACTTTTTTCTCTCGCTTTTTTGCCTGTTGTTTGAAATTATTTTTTGTTATCTGTGTTTTTTCATCGCGTTATTCCACTCCCTTATATCACATTTCACAGATAAGATTGGAGGATTCATTCTCTTCCACAAGTAGTACAATAATCCTCCAGCAATTCTTTTCCTTCTCCTCCTCTTCCTCTAGAGAGAAGAAAAGAAGACTATTATTCTTCTTCTTCTCCATCTTCATATTCTTCTTTTTCTTCTTTTCTTTTTCCTCATCCTCCAACTCCTCTTGCACCTCCTCCTCTTCCTGTCTTCTTCTTCTTCTGTCTTCTTTTTCTTCTATTCCCTTCTTCTTCTTCTTCTTCTTCCTCTTCTACTTCTTCTGTCGTCTTCTTCTTCTTCTTCTCCTACTTCTTCTTCTTCTACTTCTTCCTCTTTTTCTCCATCTTCTTCTTCTTCTTCTTCTTCTTCTTCTTCTAATTCTTCCTCTTTTTCTCCATCTTCTTCTTCTTCTTCTTCTTCTTCTTCATCCTCTTCTCCGTCTTCTCTTTCTTCTCTTCTGTCTTCTTCTTGCTCTTCTTCATCCTCTTCTCCTTCTTCTCTTTCTTCTCTTCTGTCTTATCCTGCTTCTTCTTCTCCCCCATCTACTTCTTCTCCTATCTTTTTTACTTTCCTTGCCCTATTTATAGGTAAGGAAAGTATTGCTTTCCAAAAAAATTTAAGGTACCCTAATTTCATGTTTTCTATACTTTTCAAGGTCCCCTGAGTCCAAAAACATGATTTTTGGGTGTTTGGCTGTGTGTGTGTGTGTGTGTGTGTGTGTGTGTGTGTGTGTGTGTGTGTGTGGTGTGTGTGTGTCTGTGAACACGATAACTCCATTCCTAATAAATTAACCGATTGACTTGAAATTTTAAACTCAAGGTCCTTATACCATGAGGATCCGACAATAAGAAATTCAATAAAATTCAATTCAAAATGTCGGAAAAAATTGCGGATTATGGCTATCACGATTTTCTCAAAAATGACTTGACCGATTGTTTTCAAATTCATACTCTGTGTAGTTATTTATTAGCTCTATTAACTGGCATGAGTCTCCTCCCTGAGAAATTAACAGGGGGTCCACCCCATCCTTGAGTAATTCACTTTGTAACCTCCTTCTCGTGCGTGAGCAAGGTAGGTAGAGCAGTTTATTCAAAAGAACACATGTCGATATTTTATTTGTAGAACAGCTGTCTTGACAACTTTAAAAAAATCCTCAAATTTCATAATTCAAACAAAGGAAAATGTACTCCGAACACAATAACTATAGTATAATCGTAGTTTTAATTATTTAGCCGCCAATCGGCATAATGTTATTCCCCTAAATTATCCTCGTTAATGAGGATAAGTTGTGTGAATGTTGTGTGAGATTTTTTTCTTCGTCTTCTTTTTTTTTCTTTTTCATCTTCTTCTTCTTCTTTTGTCTTTTTCTTCTTCTCCTGCTTCTTATTATTCTTGTTCTTCTTTCTCTTCTCCCAACTTCTTCTCTTTCTGCTTCTCCGGTCTTCGTCTTCTTCTTCTTCTTTCTGATTTATCAAAATAATATACAAGGACAGCAACACCATCGTTAATGAAATACTGCAATATTATAAAGTGGACCTATACTATAGATAGAATACATTGTGCTGTGATCCCATGGGAGGCTTGATTAGAGTGGTTCAGAGTATAGCATGCAATCATACATTACCAGAGAGTAGAATGTAATCACGTTGTTCGGAACCCACATAAAACTGCAGATTCATTCTTCTTTTATCATTATCTCACTAAACATGCTCAATTCCTAATCACTAATTAACGTGTCAGCAAAGACAACTGATACCATAGTAAGTCCACGTTATAATGGCAGTGTTTGATTAGCAATGGTATTGCTATCCTTGTCTATCATTTAACAAAGCGGATAGCGCTATCTCTTTCTCGCTTCGCTATGTTGCCAGATCGTATTTTAACAATGTAGAGTTAATATTTGATTAACAAAATATTTCATCTTAGTTATGAAAATTCTTTATTAAATTATTGAAAAATATAATTTATGGCTTGATAAAATGGAATTGATTATTTTAAACGAGAATGAATAGTTGATATTACATCAATAAACCTGTATCAGCTTCCGTCAATAGAAGGCATTGTCAAGATAGTGAGGATCGGCAACGTTGTTCTCCTATCTTTCTCCACTGCCATTATAACGTGGACCCCACTATAGTATTTTTACACTATCTTGAACAGTATATATTTACTCTATGGTGTGAGTCACTGTAATGCATACGTCAACCCTTGACGTACATGATCTCATAGTCAGCTATATTTTATTGTTGACCGAGCGAAGTGAGGTCCAAGATTCAAGTCGACGGTTTGGCATTTCTCTTAATGTTTAAATGTTTATATGTTGCGCATTTACGGCGAAACGCGGTAATAGATTTTCATAAGCTTTTAAGATTAGGTGCTTTCTCTCTCTGAGTTTAAGTTTTATTTTTTGTGTCATGTGTACTGTATTGTATTGTTTTTCTAATTCTATCTTTGCTTACAAAAGGAATTGCATATATGCTACAAATGAACTACATTATGTTACTAAATGGATTACATATGTACAGTGAATTGTAGGTTAATAATTACATGAATCATCTCTTTTTCTTTTGAGTTTTTAAATTATTATGAATTCATTCTAGTTTTTCTGCTCTCTTAGTATTTCACTCTTAGTACTTCTTCTTTTCGGATTGAAATTTTATTTTTTTTCTAGTTTTTCATACATTCCATATGTTTCTTTTTTCTTTATTATATTTTTTCTATTTTCGACTGAATCTCAAGCCACTAATTATAGCCGACTGATTACTCGTTGCCATCGCTCAAACTACTTAGTTTTGCTGGTAACGCCAATGATAATATTATAATCGATTTTTAAATGGAAAATATTTTAATTTTAAGTTTTTGTAATGTATTGTATATGAAAATTTTTATATTTTTTACATTTGTAAAGTTTGTTTAATGATTTTGGCAATAAATATTTCATTCTTTCTTTCTTTCTTTCATGAAATTTGACAGGTATGTTCCTTTTTAAATTGCGCGTCGACGTATATACAAGGTTTTTTGGAAATTTTGCATTTCAAGGATAATATAAAAGGAAAAAGGAGCCTCCTTCATACTTCAATATTACAGTGAAAATCAGACTATAGAATTATTCATCATAAATCAGCTGTCGAGTTGACTATAAATTGCATGCCAAGACGCATGCAATTCAATATCTCGATGTAACTTGGTAAAAAATTAGCAGCTATGTAGACTATAAATTGCATGCCTCATTGAATGCAATTTTTATGCACTATTAAATAGGATGCAAAGAACTTATAACTGTCTGGGCGCCTAAATGTCTTATGGTTTTCGCGCGCTAAATTCCGGAAAGCGTTATATGATAATTAAATCTTGCGTAAGCATGATCTGATCAAATAAATAGTTAGTGTATCAGTGTGGATGTGCTTATGGTTTGGGACATCGTTATAACTGCGCGAGGTCGACTGTTCACAGAACTACTAGTGATAGATTGATGATACACAAATCGAAAAACTATGAAAAATATCACCAGAAGAAGGCTTTGCATAGCCTTAAACCCCATATGAAACACATTATGATAAATGCAACCATATATACAAGTAAACGTGGTTTAGCGTTGAACGTAGTGTTAGCATAATGACCCTCAGTCTGGAATACATTCTTCGTGTCAAATTCAGCTCGTGTCGATTATCTCTCCCTTTTTCTCACACACTATCACCATATGTCTCTCTCTCTCTCCTTTTCTTCCTATCCATCGTCACACCGGTTAAAAGCGGTTCATACTGCATCAGTCCGTTCATCGAATTGCAAAATACAGTACAGCTAATCATATGTATGGTGAGGTCCACGTTATAATGGCAGTGGAGGAAGATAGGAGAACAACGTTGCCGATCCTCTGTTTTAGATATGAATAAATAACAATACAGTGTGGACTAGAGTATTGTATATACGAATATTCATGAATGGTTATTATTAGAATAGAATGATAGTTTTTTTGTAAAAAACATGGACTAAAGTGAGGTCCACGTTTTAACGGCAGTGAAGAAACCGATTTTCTGTCCTGCCAATTCCTTCTATAGACGGTAGCTGATACTGGTTTATTGATGTAATATTAACTGTTCATTCTCGTTTAAATGATCAATTATATTTTTTAAGCAAGAAATTATATTTTTAAATAATTTCAGAATGAATTTTAATAAATAGTAGTTCTGTGAACAGTAGACATCTCGCTCAGTGAGTTACATTGACCTGTTGTTATGTTTTCTCAAAAATTAATAAATAATTTATCAATTAAAAATGTCTAGAAAAAATCCTAAATAAACATAGAGCTTTCTGTCCTGTATCGTACCGTGACGTGTCGTCCCGGAATGTGAGTGTAAGCGCTGTAATCAGGTCTGGCTGCAACTGTCTACAACGTTGATGGAAAGATACAATTTTCAAGATTTTCGATGTTTTTGAACGGGTAGTATTATAGTCAACTGTCTACTAACGTTAATGGAAAGATACATTTTGAGGATCTGATGTTCGATGTTATTGAACGGGTAGTATTATAGTCCACTAGACAGCTGATTTATGATGAATAATTCTATAGTCTGATTTTTACGGTAATATTGGCGTATGAAAAAGGCTCCTTTTTCCTTTTATATTATCCTTGGAATGCAAAATTTCCAAAAACCATGTATATACGTCGACGCGCAATTTAAAAAGGAACATACCTGTCAAATTTCATGAAAATCTATTACCGCGTTTCGCCGTAAATGCGCAAAATAAAAACATATAAACATTCAAACATTAAGAGAAATGCCAAACCGTCGACTTGAATCTTAGACCTCACTTCGCTCGGTCAATTAACTGTTCATTCTCGTTTGAAATAATCAATTATATTTTTTAAGCAAGGAATTTTTTTTCAATAATTTCTAAATTAAGATTAAATATTTTGTTAATTCATTTTTGATTCTACATTGTTGGAAGACGATCTGGCAACAGAGCAGAGCGATAAAGAGATAGCGCTATCCGCTTTGTTCAATGATAGAAAAGGATAGCAATGGTGCTGAACAAACACTGCCATTATAACGTGGACCTCACTATAGGTATAGAATTATGTTGACTACGTCCACAGTACTTGAAACCTATATCTATAGTTCTATCTGCTTATTGTGCAAAAGATAATAATTGGATTTGATGACTCTGGGGTTAGGACATTCCACCACCCTTTTCAAATCTCGTAACACTTTACTGTTTTGTCTTGAACTAATATTTAAATCTATACTCATTCATATCATTTTCGAGACGTAAGCTCTACTAATCAGATCCGAATGAATCAGAATAATATCAACATATTGCCAGTCAATTTATGATCTTAACCTCAACATATTGTCATTCAATTTATAAACTTTAAACAAACAATTTATTAGCCTCTCTCATTAGAAAATAAATATCGGGGACCGAGCTTCGCTCTGGAGTACAAAAGCATAAAACATTTATTACGATAGAAGAAATTATAATAACTTTGATAGTTCATACAGAAATGTTCTATCTAATCACAGTAAATTGAGATTAATTCCCAGAGGAATGCAAAAATCTCCCTCACAAAGGCCCGGTTGCACAAAAGCCGGCTAAGTTTTAATCCTGATTAATTTCACGTGAACCAAAAATCAGAGAAGACCATTTCAAAAAGATGGATCTACTGGATTGAATGTATACTAAAGTTCAACTGCTGAGTCGTAATTTTGACACAGTCCCACATACATGAACTCGCTCACTCACTTCCATCATCCATAGACGACGAAATAATTATTGTCAGCTGTTTTTCCAAGGATGAATAATAAATTATCCTTTCAATGTCCTTCAACGAGTTTTCCCAGTGATGAGACCTAGTGCAAACGAATTTTTATATTATAAACCTACTATGTTCTGAATTTCGTGAGAATCGATTAGAGCCGTTTTCGAGATCCGGTGAAATACAAATATATAAACATCTAAACAGAAATTGCTCGTTTAATAGTATAGGATAATACTGAGGGTTAAGCCCACATTAGCTCTTAGGCTTGTGCGTGAGTAATGAATGAGAGATGACTACTTTTTATGCAGTTGGGACCGACGGCTTATCGCCTTCTCCGAACGTATCTATGTGATTGTGCTGTGGTCAAAAACTTCTGTCCCGTGTAGCATTAGATTCTGGAAGGCGTGATATAAGGGTAGGTTCCCGTAACGGATTCGCCACAACTCGAGTTCTCTTTATTATTAGACTGGCGCGTTATCTCTTACTCGAATCGAACATAATCTTCTAGGTTATCCAGACAAATTGAAATCTACTCAGTCTGAGATCCTCACCCGGTCGTGGTGGACGACGGCATTTACGCACAAACGAAACTCCAGCTTGAGAAAATAATGTTTATGATGACGTCTCATCAGTTTCTCGCTGTAACAACAGAAGAAGGAAGTAAGAAGAGGAAGAAAGTGAAGAAGAAGAAGAAGCAGAAGAAGAAGAAATTTATATCTTATATATTTTACAAAATCCGTAAATTATTAAATATACAGGAGTTAAAACTAATTTATCATGGATACGTTCAGTCGATTCTGCAATATGCGTTAACCCTTGCTGGGTTGTTGCCTTAATGAATAGATTTTGATTTAAATATATTTAATTTATAATTTTTGTTTTGATTGTAAGCTATGTTTTATTTTTATTTCTATGAATTTCTTGAATAATTCATTGTAAATTGTATTGATGGCAAATAAAAAGAATTGAGAATTGAGAAGAAAAAAAGCTGCAGAAGAAGAAAATGAAGAAGTTGGAGCAGAAGAAGAAAAAGATGAAGAAAATGATGATGATGATGATGATGATGATGATGATGATGATGATGATGATGATAATGAAAGAGGAGAAGAAGAAAAAGTAGAAGGAGGAGAAAAATAAGAAGAAGAAGATGATGATGATAATGATGATGATGATGAAGAAAGAGGAGAAGAAGAAGAAAAAGTAGAAGGAGGAGAAAAAGAAGAAGAAGATGATGATGGTGTAGAAGAAAGAGGAGAAGAAGAAGAAAAAGTAGGAGGAGATGAAGAAGAAGAAAGTGAAGAAGAAGTAGATGGAGAAGGAGAAGAAGAAGATGACGAAGAAGAGTTCTCTACTCCGTGCTATAACTCAGTACTTGTAGTTCTGTGAACAGTAGACCTCATGCAGTATTCTCATCCACAAGTACCTGATTGAAACTATAGACCTTATGGAAATACAGCAATAGACTGGCTTCTCCAAACATCTGTGTAATCACTTGTCAGCTGATTTATGATGAATAATTCTATAGTCTGATTTTTATTCTAATATTGGCGTATGAAGGAGGCTCCTTTTTCCTTTTATATTATCCTTGAAATGCAAAATTTCCAAAAACCTTGTATATACGTCGACTCGCAATTAAAAAAGGAACATACCTGTCAAATTTCATGAAAATCTATTAACGCGTTTCGCCGTAAATGCGCAACTTAAAAACATTTAAACATTTAATTGAACATAAAGAGAAATGCCAAACCGTCGACTTGAATCTTAGACCTCACTACGCTCGGTCAATAACCACGATACTCTACAAGACGAAAAAGCGTAAATCGTATTCAGATGAATGAGATATTTGAATAATTTTCAAGCCAAATGATGAATAATTGAAATAGATTGAATAGAAAAAGCAGTATGAAAATACTTGAACAGAAACTTGCGCATGCTTGTTGAATATTGAATCATTTATCACTTACAGTCCAAGCATAGATAACAGAAACAATGACTCCGAGATTGAATCATAGAATTGGCGACAGATAAACTTTCTTTCTCTACAGACACCACGTGGCCTTGTAATGAGAATTAGCAGACTGGTCTAATTAGTTTGCCAACCATATATTGGGCATGGGCACGCCTCAAAAGTGGTCGACAGTGCCCTCTTTCAGACTGGGCGAAAGTTTCACTCTGACATCATATATCATAACTAGCCGTCAGGCTCGCTTCGCTCGCCATATCCGTCTAGCCAGGGGGCTCCGCCCCCTGGACCCGCAACTAGATCGTCCAAGAATGAGATCAGCAGGCTCGCTTCGCTCGCCAGCATTTTTCATTTGAGCATTTTTAGAATATGTTAGGACGATCCAGTCGGGGGTCCAGACTAAACGTCTGGCTAAACGGATATGGCGAGTGAGCCTGACGGCTAGTAATAAAATATTTCCAGGAATAGCTCTGATTGAAGTAGCAGTGCCCAATAAATTTTTCCGCGATAAATACATTTCAATGGGGTGCCACCCAAACAAAGTCAACTCAACTTAATGCCAACCTGACAAAATTATTAATTCAGTTACCAGTTAACAACTGCTTCGAAGAGGTTCTCTCTTTAGATTATACTCTAGTTCTATATTAACATATGGTATGGACATTTTTCAATTATAATTAAGAGAATAAGAAGAATATACATGCTAAAAGACGAACTTGAAACCCTTAAAAACCACCCTTAGAGTTAAAATCTTGCCAAAAGATTTCTTAGTGCGCCTCCAAAGGGCCAGCTGAACATACCTACCAAATTTGAACGTTTTTGTTCCGGTAGATTTTTAGTTCTGCGAGTGAGTGAGTCAGTCAGTCAGTCAGTGAGTGAGTGCCATTTCGCTTTTATATATATAGATAATGTGTTGTACTGTATATACAGAGTGAGTCATATGTATGTATGGGAACCCTTCAATAAGTTGGAGACTGTTGTAGATATAATACTGTAACTTCCAGGATAAGCTATTAGTGAAATAATCTACCTTTTGACATACAACTGACTTTATAAGGGGGTGACTTAGGGGTTGTAACTCGAATAGTTTAAATGTAAACACCCATTGTGTGGTACATCATTTTAAAGGCCTTTTTAAAAAAATAAAGATGACATCGATAGAAATGTTCTATGATACTTGTATCTAAAATGGCGGCTGATTGAAGTTTTAATTTTCAAGGGAAAGAGGGGCTGTAACTCGAATATTTTGACTGTAAACACCCATTGTGTGATACATCATTTTAAAGATTTTCAGAACGAGAAAGATGACATCAATAAAAATTTTCTATGACACTCTTATCAAAAATGGCGGCTGATTGAACTTTATCAATTATTTCTTTAAAATCTAAGACTTCAATCAGACGCTATTTTGGATAGAAGTATCATAGAACATTCTTATTAATATCATATTTTTAATAACCAAATTTTTAACATTACAATAGATCATAGATACCCCACCAGAGCATCACATATAAACAATAAACAGACTCCAAGATTAAATAAAACATATTCAACAACTAATATTCAGTACCTGTCACACATAATACTTAGAAACATACCTGACTATCTCAAAACATTTCAAAATTACAGATCAGGCCAGTATAAGCGACTTGTTGAGAAGTGGTTAATTATAAGTGACCAAAGAGGAATCTGAACGCGTGCTTCTCTCTGTATATAGGTAGGGAATGTGGAACTTGGTGATCTTGTCTGTGGTCCTTCGAAATCCAAGTCCCATAGTGCTTATTATTATTATTTTTTTAATTTTTTTTGTAGCCAGTGTAGTTTACTGTTATAGTATTACATGTTTTTGATTGGATTGTCCATCGTCATCACCATCTTTCATTTTAAGTTTGGAAAATTCTTTATAACTTGGTATTCAATTGCATTGCTATAGTTTATCTACCTTTTAGTTTTACTAACTTTTAGTCATTAATTATAACTGGCTGTATCTGCAGCCAATTTTTTGTTTTCTTTCTATAATATCAACATTTACTCATATCATTTTTTTTAATCTGTATCTTTCTCAATTTAGTTTAATATAATATCAATTTTCATAATTTAGTTTATCGATTTCAAATTCAGCGAATTACGCCAGGCCCTCACAATCACAGGCATAAGCCTACATGTGAGTCTCTCATAACGTAAGGGTATATATAAATGTACTGTATTATTTGTAAATTGTGAGAATAAATTGATTTGATTTCTTGTTTTGAAAGGTTTTTAAAATGATGTACCACACAATGAGTGTTTACATTTGAAATAATCGAGTTACAATCACTAAGTCACCCCCTTATGAGGGGTTGAAATTCAGTTGTAGGCTATGTCAAAAGGTAGAGTATTTGACCAATAACTCATCTTGGCAGTTACAGTATTATATTTACAGCAGTCTTCAATCTATTGAAGGGTTTCCATACATATGACTCACTCTGTATAGTGAGGTCCACGTCATAATGGCAGTGGACAAAGATAGAACAGCGTTGCCGATTCTCTGCCTTGTCACTGCCTTCTATTTGTTTGTTTGTTTTTAATAGCTTCCTAGAGAGTATAGGAATTGACAAAATTTATAACACATACGGTAACACAAAGAAGGAGAAGAAAATCAGATAGATCAGCATGAGTGTCAGACGGGTGCCACTGAAAAAAAATTAGGCATTTGTTTATTTATCTATATATATAAAAGCGAAATGGCACTCACTCACTCACTGACTGACTGACTGACTCACTCACTCACTCAAAGAACTAAAAATCTACCGGACCAAAAACTTTCAAATTTGGTAGGTATGTCCAGTTGGCCCTTTAGAGGCGCACTAAGAAATCATTTGTCAATATTTTAACTCTAAGGGTTGTTTTTAAAGGTTTAAAGTTCGTCTTTTAGCATGTATTCTTCTTCTCCCAATCTCTTAATTATAATTGAAATTTCCATATCATATGTTACTATAGAACTATAATCTAGATAGAGTACCTCTTCGAAACAGTTGTTAACTGGCAACTAAATTAATAATTTTGTCAGGTTGGCATTAAGTTGAGTTGACTTTGTTGGTTGGCACCAAGTTGAAGATTTAAATGCATTTATCGCGGAAAAATTGATTGGGCACTGCTACTTCAATCCTGGGAATATTATATTACTAGCCGTCAGGCTCGCTTCGCTCGCCATATCCGTTTAGCCAGACGTTTAGTCTGGACCCCCCGACTGGATTGTCCTAACATATGATAAAAATGCTCGAATGAAAAATGCAGGCGAGCGAAGCGAGCCTGCTGATCTCATTCTTGGACGATCCAGTCGGGGGTCCAGGGGGCGGAGCCCCCTTGATAGACGAATATGGCGAGCGAAGCGAGCCTGACGGCTAGTCTATTTATACATTGATAGATACAATATCATTCTCAACTATGAATTATTGGGAAAGGAGCAACAGGCTTAAAGCCAAAACTGTTCCTTTCCCAAATTTACATAGAAAATGTCCAAAACTAGGTTATGTTTATCATTTCATAAGTTTTGAAGTGAGACTCTGAAAAAAGGTCTAGGCATTTGTTATTTGGGACGGGGTAAAACGGAGAATATACAATGTCTGCCTTTATTTTTACCTAGAAGGGCGGAAAGTAGGGCGCAGTCGGCCCTCTCTTACACTTAACCCTCCAATATAATAATAAATTATAATTTAACAACGATACTCAGTAAAATAAAATAAAACAATATTTTAAATGAAAAAATAGTAAAAAATAATAATTGAATAAATGTAAAAGTAGAGCATTCTCAATATGGAAAATAACAACGATCTGTAAGGAAATAAATAAAAAGTTTATGAAAGAATGATAAGATTGAAGAAGCAAAAAAAAAGAACATTACGGCTACAAATCTCATAAGCAAGATGAGAAAAATAAGGAAATTAATTTTAATTTAATTATTAAATACTTCTAGCACGAAATAAATTTTGAGAAAGAAAAAGAATATTTTTTACTCATAAGAAAGAAAAAGAGAGAGATTAGATTATATTAGATCAGCTTTCTTTATTTATGTATGTTACAATATTTACTGGCTTATACACTGTGATGAATTTTTTTAAATAGACCTCATGAGGAGAGAGAAAAATTGTGATTACCTTTTAAAATGAAAGAATTTGCTAAAGGAATGGTTAGCGACCGAGCGATAAAGCTTACTTATCAGTAACTGTATATTAGATAAGAGTACCGTTCTGTACTGCATATTTCCTAGAGAATTATTTAATAAAATTATAATTATTCTGCAAATAAAGCACGAACCATTTATGAATTACTCATTGAATTTTGAGGTTACACTTTGTTTACTACCGATCAGATGTTTTAAAGCAGCTCAAACACAGCTGACTGATTCATCGAATTTTAAAATGTCATGCCAGATTCATGCAAGCCACAATATTATTTCCAAAAAGTAAAAAACTATCAATAAAGGATCAAGAATTTCGAATAAAAAAATAAAAATGTATGTATTATCGTTGAAATTATTTATTACTTAAAAAATTATATTATAATGTCAAGTATTATTGTAACTAACTAGGTCATAGCATGAACATTATATTATGAAAGTTAACGGGTGTGGCAATCCCGGGGACCCCAGCAAGCGGTGGATGTGAAGTATTTTGGCCGCAACATATAGCGCCAGTGCTATTACCACTGCACATCAAGCATCCACTGCGGGAGGAGATAAACCTCTTTAAAAAACCTTGGTTCAGCTGGCTCCGGCTGATAGTACCTTGTAAGGGCCCCTGCCTAGGGTTACTAGGTGAAAACCGGTCAACGGCCTCGAAGGCGGATGAGGAGAAATCCCAACGGCGGAGAGGGCGGAAGAACCTAGGGAGATAACCCAAATGAAATCCAGGGCGGGCAAAGCTCTGTGAACTGTGGTGGAAGTAGTTTGCCTAGGAGAAGAAAACTCTAATCAAATCACCTGGCCCTCCAGGTTGGGGGTTGGGCGGGGGGCCAACAACCCCTCCCCACAAAACAAAAATAAAGTTACGGAACCTCAAGATGAGCCTCGGAATGGATCGGACTTACGGAATAAAAGATATGGTAGCCAAAAGAAAAAACGACTGGAAATGGATTTGAGAATGTTTACATGGAATGTTAGAACATTATACTGTAGTGGAGCAATGAAACGACTGATGGAAGTAATGGATGGTTACAGGGCAGATATAACAGCTATTCAGGAGATAAGATGGACGGGACATGGAATGCTGAGGAAGGGCAATTATGATCTTTACTACAGTTGTAATGAGAAAGAGCACACTTTTGGAGTGGGGTTCCTGGTTGGAAAGAGGTTGAGGAATCTTGTATTGGATTTTAAAGCACTCAGCAGCAAGTTATGTGTGATAAGAGTCAAAGGAAAGTTTTTTAACATGAGTGTGATCAATGGACATGCACCAACGGAAGATAAAACAGAAGATGAAAAAGATGAATTCTACGATTTGCTGGAGAAAGCCTATGATGAGTGTCCAAGACATGACATAAAAATTATTATTGGAGACATGAATGCTAAAGTTGGTAAGGAAGGAATCTATAGCAGAATAATTGGAAAAAATAGTCTTCATACAGAAAGTAATGAGAATGGTACAAGGCTGATAAATTTTGCTGCATCTAAAAGGATGGTTATAGGAAGCACACTTCATCCTCGCAAAAACATCTACAAGGCCACATGGGCCTCCCCCAATGGAGAGACTTTCAATCAAATTGATCATGTCTTAATTGATGGGCAACACCTTTCCAGCCTGATCAATGTGAGAACTTATAGGGGAGCAAACATTGACTCTGACCACTATCTTGTTGGAGCAGTGGTGAGAGCACGCATTTCAAGAGTTAGAACATTAAGAGGGACTCAAAGAGTTAGATATAATGTAGAATTATTGAAGAACCCTATCACAGAACAACAGTTCCAGGAAAAAGTGAGTGCACAACTGAGGCTGGGAATGGAGGAAAATGATGGAAATGATTGTTGGGGAACATGTGCCCAAGTACTGGATGATGCAGCAAATGAGATTCTTGGACATGTATCTAACCAAAGTAGAGATACATGGTTTGACGAGGAATGTCATGAGATTTCCAAGAAGAAAAATGAAGCTTACAAAATTTTGCAGCAGCGAAGAACAAGAAGTGCCATAGAGAGGTATAAGGGGTTGAGAAGGGAGGAGAAGAAGATGCACAGAAGGAAAAGGCGGGAATTTGAAAATTCTAAATTTGATGGCATTGAGAGACTAGCAGGACAGACTGAGACAAGGAAATTCTATGCTATGGTGAACGATCGAAGAAAGGAGTTCATGCCAAGACCAGTTGTATGCAGAAGCAAGAATGGTACACTTCTGAGTGAGCAGGGAGCAGTGATGAATAGGTGGAAGCAGCATTTTGAAGAGCTTCTTAATGGGACTGGGGAGCCTCAGCCTGAACCCGTGGATCAGATACACTCAGCTACTGACCCAGAAGAAATGGAGGAGCCGACACTAGAGGATGTAGTCAGAGCTATAAATAAACTCAGCAACAACAGATCCCCAGGGAAAGATGGAGTAGTCGCAGAGCTATTTAAACATGGTGGGAATACTTTGTGGCATCTAATGCACCAAATAGTCATTAAAACATGGAGGGAAGAGGTTATGCCTCATACATGGAATCAGGGAATACTATGCCCCTTGCTGAAGAAAGGTGATCCCATGGACTGCAAGAATTTTAGAGGCATTACCCTATTGAATGTTGGCTACAAGATATTCTCAAATGTCCTATATGAGAAACTGAAACCTTATACTGATGGGAAAATAGGAGATTACCAAGCAGGGTTTCGGGCAGGAAGATCCACAGTGGACCAAATATTCTGCTTGCGGCTTATAATGGAGAAGATGTTGGAGTACAATGCCAACTCTTTCCATATGTTTGTGGATTTTAAGGCTGCATATGATAGCATAAAAAGACATAAACTGTATGAGGCGATGAACGAATTTGAAATTCCTCAAAAACTTGTTAGGCTTGTTAAAATGACTATGAGCTCAGTCCAATGCCAGGTAAGAGTGCAGAATCTTCTATCAGACACATTTCAGTCCTACAATGGCCTAAGGCAGGGTGATGCTTTAGCATGTCTGCTTTTCAATGTCGCACTGGAGAAAGTAATAAGAGACTCCAAAATTGATACTAGAGGAATCCTGCTCAATAAGACAATTCAATTACTGGCTTATGCCGATGACATTGATATTGCAGCCAGATCAATCCCTTATATGATGGAGGCATTTCATAGCATGAGAGGAGCAGCAAATAGCATGGGACTGATTGTAAATGAGCAGAAAACAAAAATCATGGTCTCATCAAGGTCCAATGCTCAGAGAGAGAATGCTGCTCAGTCTGATCTGATAGCTGACTGTGGTCTGGAGATGGTTGATGAGTTCGTTTACCTTGGGTCTTCAGTTAACACAAAAAATGAAACAACAAAGGAGGTCAGGCGAAGAATTCTACTGGCAAATAGGACATACTTTGGTTTGGCCAAACATTTCAGATCAAGGAATTTGAGTCGAGAAACGAAAATAAGAATTTACCGCTCACTGATTCTGCCTGTGCTGACCTATGCCAGTGAGACATGGACTCTAACAAGACTGGATGAGAACATGATCAACATCTTTGAACGAAAGATTCTTCGCCGAATTTTTGGTGGTGTGCAAATTGATGGAGTGTGGTACAGAAGGAAGAATAAGGATCTTTATGATATGTACGGCCACACCAATGCAATGGCTCTCATCAGAGTAGGGAGGCTCAGGTGGGCCGGCCATGTTGAGAGAGCTGATGACTCATATCCGCCAAAAAGAATTATGAATTTTAAAATGGAAGGAAGAAGACACCCCGGCCGACCAAGACTGAGGTGGATGGACTCTGTAACTGAAGATGCAAGGAGGCTTGGTGTAAGAAATTGGAGACGAGCTGCCATGGACAGAGTGGAATGGAGGCGATTGCTAGAGGAGGCCAAGATCCGTTTTGGATTGTAGAGCCATGGATGATGATGATGATGATATTGTAGAGAAACTTATATTGATGCAAAAATTTTCATCAATCGATAAATTAAAAGTTTAAAGTTAAATCATCCCTTAATTAATTTGGTGAAGGAATATTAAATTAAAATTCCCCACGTGCTGAGACCGAAGCTTGGACCACCGCCGATCAAACGATTATGATCTAAAGAAGAAAACCACGACCGCCAAGGAATTTCACATGAGTTATAACTTTAAAGGGGCCCCAATCTACGCTTCGAAAATATTACAGTGCAGAAAAATATAAAATTTTCTTCGTTAAATTATTGGCCACGCCGACAAGCGCTTATTAGTTATTAAGAGCCTAGAATTTATTCATATAGAATTTATAAGAACTTGTAGTTGATTAACTATCTTCCGCTGCCAGAACCACGACCCCGAACAATTTAAAAAAAACATTTTTTTATTCATTTTTCACTATTTTTTCAAAACTGTTAACTTTTATCAATTGTAAAATTCTGTCGGATCATGCATGGTATCATGCAAGTACAAGAAAATTGCCAATCATTTTTGTTAACGTTAAACCACTTTCAATCTGTAAATCATATTCCGAATCTGCACTGTATGACCATATATTTTATTATAATATATTTCAATTTTGTTAATTCGTTTTCTGAGTTCGATTATTTCTTAAGCCTGTCAATTATTGTGTCTGACACGTTCTATATCATCAAGAACCGATCGAATATGATCATTGAAATAATTGAATTAAGCTGGATATTGGAACAGGTCTAAGTGGATGTAGTGAGTGGGGTCAGATCGAGATATTTGTTCTTTGTCCTTACCTGCTCATATATCAGCTTTTATCTGTTACCGACCTCGACTTAGGAGCGAATACATCAACAGTACAGCAGATGCAGCCAGAGATCATATAATTTCCTACAATAGAGCTTAAAACCCGACAAGACTCTGTTCTCGAAATATATTCTGAACGATATTTGGTCCAAGTACCGTATTCTAATCCTTCAGAACTTATTAGAGACGCAGTCCCGTAAATTATCTACATCGGGATTTTTGCTCGACCTGTATGATTTTATATGCTCATTCTTCACAGGTAATAATTTTAAGGTATCCGTATTCAGTGTTTAGCGTCCGCTACACTACTTATGAAAATTTCATCACCATACAATCTGTCATAAGAAGAATCAAGGGTGAGCGAGCGTTTAGGCCTCCTGCGATTCCGACAATTGTATTGAATCTTGTAGTGAGTCAATCAGTCTGGTGTACACTTAGCGTCCACGCACGCAGTTACAAAATTTATAACCTCAACACCGTTGATTTAGTACAAGATTCACTCTACGTATGGGAGGCGAGTAAAAAATTGCTTTACATGATTTGCCGACACAACGTGAGACATTTAAAAAGTAGCATTACAGGATTATACATATGTGAAGCCTTTAAAAAACGCTTTACAACATTAATTTACATTAAATGACGGTAATGCTAATTATTCAACAATTTTAACAAAGTACAAACAATTTATCAATGACAATAAAGATTGAATGCAAAATTAAAAAAAAAGGCAAAATTCCTTATTGTTCAGGATATATGACCAAACTTCAGCCAAATCTTAGATACTTTTTGTTTCAGTGTGTCTCACGATGGTTAGTCCATAATTTCCATCAATTTTTTGTGAAAAATAGAAATCGCTAAAACTTCGTGATCCCATGGTCTTTGATGCGAGAAACACGAATCTGGAAACATTTTTGCCAAATTCCTTACCGTTCAGGAGATATGACCAAATTTCAGCCAAATCCGAGATACTTTTTGTTTCAGTGTCTCACGATGTCCATAATTTCCATCAATTTTTTGTGAAAAATAGAAATCGCTCAAACTTCGTGATCTTATGGTCTGTCGGGAGAGAGAGAGAGAGAGAGAAAGAGAGTGAGTGAGAGAGAGTAGCTGTGATGGAAATGTGCAGAAAATAGAAGTGCGTAGTTTGTCTGAACTTGATGGTTTTTACAGTAGGCCTACTTCCATTGATTCGAATTTCTGTTACTTCCCTCTTCTTTTTTCGTTCAGCTTTTATCATTCCTCCTTCTCTCTCTGTCTCCTTGTGACGCCTTCTTGACCTGATTTCAATGGTGTCGAAACTTCCCCTCCGAAGTTCAACCCCTGCTATGCCCACTATCCACCTTCCCTCTGTTCTTCCTTTTTTGTTTATCGCTCCGTCTCCCTTCCTCTTCCTGAATTCTACTTTTTTATCTCTTTTTTTACTATCGCCTGTCTTCACCCTCCGCAACCTTACGCCCAACCTAACCTTTCCGATGTAGGACCTTGACCTACCAAAAATAGAAGAGACGGCAAAATTATTATTATTATTTTTTGCTTGTCCTCTGAGCTTGAGAATATTGATGCACAAAAATATGCGTAACAAAAATAGGCCTACATTACACTATAAAAGAATATGTAGTACAATATTAAACCACAAATTTAGTAAATGAATGAATTTGTACTGAATTTAAACCACATAATTTAGTAAATGAATGAAACATAAATGCAATTATCTTGGATAACCAAACATGGATGAGGTTCAAATTCAAATGATTTATTATTGTACTATAGTGAGGTCCACGTTATAATGGCAGTGGAGAAAGATAGGAGAACAACGTTGCCGATCCTCTGTCTTGTCAATGCCTACTATAGACGGTTGCTGATATTCAGGTTTATTGATCCTATACTATTAAACGAGCAACTTATGTTTATATGTTTGTATTTCACCGTACCTCGAAAACGGCTCTTAACGATTCTCACGAAATTCAGAACATAGTAGGTTTATAATATAAAGATTCGATTGCACTAGGTCTCATCCCTGAGAAAACTCGCTGAAGGACATTATAAGGATAATTATTATTCATCCTTGGAAATCAGATAATAATTATTTCGTCGTCTGTTGGTGATGGAAGTGAGTGAGCGAGTTCATGTGTGTGAGACTGTATCAAAATTATGACTCAGCTGTTGTATTTTTGTAATTATTCAATCAGGTGCTTGATGCCGGTCGCAAAAAACCCATGTTATTTTCAATCCTGATTAATTCCAGTAGATCCATCTTTTTGAAATGGTCTTCTCTGATTTGGTTCACGTGAAGTTAATCAGGATTAAAATTTAACCGGCTTTTGTGCAACCGGGCCTTTGTGAGGGAAATTTTTGCATTCCTCTGGGAATTAATCTCTAATTACTGTGATTAGATAGAACATTTCTGTATGAATGTTATCATAATTTCTTCTTTCGTAATAATTTTTTATGCTTTTGTACTGCAGAGCGAAGTTCGGTCCCCGATATTGTAATATTAACTGTTCAATCTCGTTTGAAATAATCAATTATATTCTATTAAGCAAGAAATTATATTTTTCAATAATTTCAAATGAATTTTCATAGTTAAGATTATATATTTTGTTAATTAATAATTAATTCTACATTGTTAGAAGATGTTCTGGCAACAGAGCAAAGCTAGAAAGAGATAGCGCTATCCGCTTTGTTGAATGATAGACAAGGATAGCAATACCATTGCTAATAAAACACTGCCTTTATAATGTGGACCTCACCATAGCAGGTAACCCGTGATCCGCAAGGGTCTGGTTAAAAACTTGACAAACTGAAAACTTGACCTACTACTGAAATCTTAAAGAACTGATACTGGCCTATAACCATCCTCGGTGAATTGAGAATGTATTTATGCAAAATCACAAGTTAATCAGTCCAGTAGTTGAGACGTGATGCATCAAACTTAACTTTCCTTTCCCCTACGTGTATGAGCCAATAAATGCATTCCTTTGTTATATTATAGTACAGTAGTAGTTCTGTGAACAGTAGACCTCACTCAGTATTCTCATCTACAAGTACCTGATCGAAACTATAGACCTTATGGAAATACAGCAATAGTCTGGCTTCTCCACACTCATCTGTGTAATCACTTGTCAGCTGATTTGTGATGAATAATTCTGTAGTCTGATTTTACTCTAATATTGGCGTATGAAGGAGGCTCCTTTTTCCTTTTGTATTATCCTTGAAATGCAAAATTTCCAAAAACCTTGTATATACGTCGACGCGCAATCAAAAAAGAAACATACCTGTCAAATTTCATGAAAAAATATCACCGCGTTTCGCAGTAAACGCACAACATATAAACATTTTAACATTAAGAGAAATGTCAAACTGTCGACTTGAATCTTAGACCTCACTTCGCTCGGTCAATTACTACAACATTCTTTTTCTAGAGACATCCCCGCTTGTTTGATTTGTCCGTGTGCGGGAGCAATAAATTTATAAATGAGGGGACCTATTAATTTTTTATATCTTTATTTTTATCGTCACTCGTCCGAAAGTTCTTAGCCTAATTTGGACAGCAATCCATTATTTCCCATCATCTAATGATGTCATCTATACTATAATAAAGGAAAGAACTGGCTTATACACGTACGGGATACGAAAATTATATTTGACGCATCATCACGTCTCAACTGATCAACTTGAATTTTTGCATATAGATTCTTAATTAAACGAGGATGGTTTTAGGCCTATTTTCAGTTCTTCAAGATTTCATTAGGTCAAGTTTTCAATTTGTCATGCTTCCAGTTGTTGTATAGAAGCAGCTGAACATTTCTTTTAAAAGGTATGTTTGGGGATCCTATTCGAATAAAAATAACTGATTTTCTGTCGCATCAAAACCGCACCGATTTCTCAAACCGTTCGAAAGTTATTCTCATTCAAAGATACTGATAAATCATCCATCAATCCATCATCTTCACTATAATAATGGAAAGAGCTGGCTTGTACACGTACGTGATGTAGGAAAATTATGTTTGACGCATCATCACGTCTGAGCTACTGGACTGATTGATTTGAAATTCTGCATAAAGATTCTTTATTAACCGAGGATGGTTATAGACCTATTTTCAAATTTCGAATTTTTTATTTCGTCAAGTTTTCATTTTGCAAAGTTTTAAAACAGACCATTGCGAAGCACGGGTTACCTACAAGTACTATAATAAAGCACAGAACTGGCTTATACACGTACGGGATACGAAAATTATGTTTGACACATCATCACGTCTCAACTACTCAACTAATCAACTTGAATTGTTGCATATTGATTCTTAATTAACCGAGGATTGTTATAGGCCTAATTTCAATTCTTCAAGATTTCATTACGTCAAGTTCTCAATTTGCCAGGGTTTAAAATGGACCCTTGCGGAGCCCGGGTTACATGTAGCCCTAAATGTTCTAAGAAGTTGTTATCGAAGGATTCCACTAAACTTACTCTTGACATTATTTTGTCTTCAAGATTTTGTGATTGTGCAAATGTCTAGCCAATTCTAATGTTAGAATGCTATTCCTAGTCAGAATCTAATTTGATTCTGAGATGAGCAACAATGCCAAGATAGATTTTATTTGTCTGTAGACAGATTTCATGTGGATGTGTAGTGAGGTCCACGTTATAATGGCAGCAGTATTTGATTAGCATTGATGTTGCCATCCTTGTCTATCATTCGACAAACTGATAGCGTTATCATTTTCCAGCTCCACAACGTGGCAAGATCGTTTTTCAACAATGTAGAATTATAATTGACCGAGCGAAGTGAGGTCTAAGATTCAAGTCGACGGTTTGGCATTTCTCTTAATGTTTATATGTTGCGCATTTACGGCGAAACGCGGTAATAGATTCTCATGAAATTTGACAGGTATGTTCCTTTTTAAATTGCGCGTCGGCGTATATACAAGGTTTTTGGAAATTTTGCATTTCAAGGATAATATAAAAGGAAAAAGGAGCCTCCTTCATACGTCAATATTAGAGTGAAAATCAGACTATAGAATTATTCATCATAAATCAGCTGTCGAGTTGACTATAATATTGCATGCCATGACGCATGCAATTCAATATCTCAATGTAACTTGTAAATTAATCTCAATGTAAAAACAATATCTTACAATATCTCAATGTAAAAAATTAGCAGCTGTGTAGACTATAAATTGCATACCTCATTGCATGCCTCATTGAATGCAATTTTTATGCACTATTAAAATAGGATGCAAAGAACTTCTAACAGCTCGTCTGGGCGCCTAGATGTCTTCTGGTTTTCTCGCGCTAAATTCCGGAAAGCGTTTTATGAAAATTAAATCTTGTGTAAGCATGATCTGATCAAATAAATAGTTAGTGTATCAGTGTGGATGTGCTTATGGTTTGAGACGTCGTTATAACTGCGCGAAGTCTACTATTCACAGAACTACTAGTTTATTAACAAATTATTTTATTCCATTAATGAATCAATCCAATCCCCAGCATCATTTTATGACGTCTCTTGTCAACATCGGTCTCAACAAAAGAAACAAATCACTTCAAGAAAATAAATTAGTACTGCTTTACTTCCTTGATGAATGAAATAATGGCGTTTCGAACGAGACTTGAAAACTAATTACACTAATTTTAAAGTCGAAAAACACTGAAGGCGACCGTATTTTCAAGGAAAAACTGATCACTATTTCACGTTCACCGTCTGTTCTCTCTAATAATACGTATCTTTCCGTTTTCCTACTTGCTAAGCACGGAATGTACTACTCACTTTGATTATGCAAATTATAGCTGAAAGTAAACTAAACAAATGAGTCCAAATTGAATATACGATGCTAATACAGTATTAGCATATCAGAAACTTGTGTTCAAGAATATAATTTGTCAAGCGTGGAGCATGGATATGGTAGCTGAAACTAACATTATCTTTTTAAAATTACGACCATAATTATTAGACTATTCTATAGACTGACACATCTTTCTTCATTGAATTTAAAGCTCCATTTGCTTTCTAAATTCATTTTCGAAACAAATTCAAGAATATTTCACACTCATAAATACATAATTATATAGAAATCAAATTAAGTTCGGCATGACAATAGCCCTACAATTCAACTAAAATGTGATAATAGGAACAACGCAAAGTTCAATAAAATCTAATTTAAGGAAGAACTCGAATTGAATAAATGTCACTATAATAATTATTGATTTTCTGAGTAATCAAATACGTCATAAGATAGACAATATCTTGGGGAATTTATTATCTTCAAGATTTCATGAATGTATTCGCTCTCAATTAGACAATGTAATGTTCAAATATAGAAAAAAAGTGAAACTGATGAAAAAGTTTCCCCAGAAGCGAGGTGAACAGTCTTGAAGATTCAATAGGCTATTGTAGGTTATAAATAAAACTATAATATATCTCGGTTTAAATCCTATTAAAATTATTATTAAAGGATCGATTAATTTTCTTGTTGTCAATACTACAGTATTATCATATTAAGGTGGTTAAATAATTGAGCCAATCAAATAATCTATAATATGATAAAGTAAAGAACTGGCTCATACACGTACGGCAAAGGAGAATTATGTTTGACGCATAATCACGTCTCAACTATTGGACTGATTATCTTGAAATTTTACATTATTTTATAGATTCTTAATTAACCGAGGTCAGTTATAAGCCTATTTCAAGCTCTTCATTATTCCACTCGGTCAAGTTTTCTGTTTGTCAAGTTTTAAAAAATACCCTTGCGGAGCACGGGTTACCTGATAGTTATGAATAAAAGCTTAATTCAGAATTATATTATTATAATAAAACTCAAAATATTATGCTTATTAATATAATTGTTGATTTTTCCTTAAGTAGGAAAAATTTGAATAAGAAATGCAACAAACTTTGACTTGTCTGCTTTTTCTCCGGCAGATGATGAGAATACAGATACGTGTAAAGAAATATACGGGGAAAGAAATATAGATTCTCAATTTACCGAAGATAGTTATAGGCCTATTTTCAATTCTTCAAGATCCTATTAAGTCAAGTTTTCAGATTGTCAAGTTTTAAAATGGATCCTTGTGGAGTTCGGGTTACAGGATGAATAATAATTATCCCTTTAATGTCCTTCAGCGAGTTTTCCCAGGGATGAGACCTAGTGCAATCGAATCTTTATATTATAAACCTACTATGTTCTGAATTTCGTGAGAATCGTTAGAACCGTTTTCGAGATTCGGTGAAATACAAACATTTAAACATCTAAACAGAAGTTGCTCGTTTAATAATATACGATATATGGATAAGCTATAAGCCTGTTTCTCCATTTCCAATTATTTTTGATTGTTTTTTTTTGTCTCTTTTGAATAAATAAAAACAAATAAATATCAACATCAAGTTGTAATGATATTTATCACACAATACATAAATAATAATTATCTTCAATACAGTATTGTAAATATTTCCTATTTTTAGTGATAATAATGTGAAATATTTCTTGTATGTTCCTTTTTAAAGTATCTAAATTTAAAAATCCACTTTGTGAAAATAATTAAGGATTGAAAATTTTGGGAAGTGTACAGCTATAAGACTTTACCTATTTCGGACTATGTGTAACCTTATCCAAATTTGGGAGAGGAATAGCACAAGGTAACCTTATTTTTTTCTCCGCCTATCATTTTGATGATGTACTTATTGTATGAATCAATAAATAATAAAGTATTTTAATGAGTTATCGGAACAATATTGTGAAACAGAAATTTCTCCTACAGCATCAAAAAGAGAGTAAATGAAAATGATCTACAATATTGCTGTAATAAATCTTGATCTCAATGCAATAGTCAAATAAAAGTTTCTCCCATGTGTCTACTATAGTGTAAATAAAAAAATTATCTTCAGTCCTTGATATGAATAGCCAGCTCTCCATTATGCAATCGAATATGTGTCACAGACTATAGCATTGTTTACGATTGGCTTATTATATAATATAATCTATCAAGAAATATCTCTTTAACAATGTGATTATTTCAATTGTGTTGATAGCCAATGATCATGCACTATCTGTTTGATTGATTGATGATATTCATGAATGGAGATTAATCAATCAATTGAACTGTGATTGATCATTGTATTGTGAGGTCCACGTTATAATGGCAGTGTTTGATTAGCAATGGTATTGCTATCCTTGTCTATCATTCAACAGAGCTTGCAAATTCTCCGCCAAGTAAATTGAAGAAAGATACTATCTTATGGATCAAAACATCCACTGATATCTTTGGTAATATAATGCATTAGCTCTGTTGGTTGAACTTCTATCACTGTTTCTCCACTGATATAAAGCCTATAAATCATTCATAATGTTTTCTTTTTTCACGATACATATCTCTTTTTTAAAGAAAGTACACTTTTTTATCTTGTTGTTGCTGTGCTGTCTAGTTTACGTCTTTTATCCTGCACAACTTCACTGTGAACATTGTTATACTTATATTTCTATAGTATACTTACAATCAACTGTATTTTATTCTATTTTTTTTTTTCTAGTTATTAAAGTTAATATATTGCTTAATTAAGCTCACGAACGGACTCATGTATATTGTGAGCTTTACATTCTCTTGTACTTTGATTTTTTGTATTTATACATTGAACATGTCAATTTGATTATTTTTGTAATATTGTACAAGGAATGAATAAATTTGAATTTGAAAGAGCGGATAGCGCTTTCTCTTTGTCTCTAGTGCTTTGCTCTGTTGTCAGATCGTCTTTTAACAATGTAGGATCAATAATTAATCAACAAAATATTCATTCTTAAATAGGAAAATTTATTGTGAAATTATTGAAAAATATAATTTCTTGCTTAACAAAATACCGGGTGTCCCACTAAGTGGTTTACACGTTTGATTTCATATTACGTGTCCATTCATGCACCAAACTTTTTTAAATTTTACACAGTTTACAAAGTAGATTCTGAAAATATTCTGGGAAAATTTCAACTCCCTAACCTTCGTAGAAACGAAATGGTGGCATATTTAAAAACTATACCTTAAAAACATTAAAAAGGTGTTTTGATTTTATAAAATATTTTTATTGTTGCACTTTAGGGCAATATGACTTAAAAAAAAGAACTAGAACATTGCCTAATGAAAAACCCCAAAGTCCAAAATTATCCAAATTGAAATCTATCCCCAGCAACACACTGATAACAGCGCTTAAGTAATGATTCGTAAGCTCTTAAAAAGAAACTCCGCGGTATCCGGAGAAGTTCATCTTTTTAGTTCCTCATCATTATTGATGCTCTTGGTATGACCTTTATCCTCCAAGTAACCCCATAAAAAGAAGTCACAAACAGTTAAATCTGGTGATCGGGGTGGCCAATCTACAAAATCACTTCCACGACCAATCCAACGGCCATGAAGTTTGCCGTTTAGTAATTGCTTGACATGATTTGCGAAATGTGGTGGAGTACCATCTTGTTGGAAGATTGCTTGATCCATTTCTGGTACCATCCAATGAGGCAAGACTACCGCAACGTAGTGAACAAATCAGAAAATAACTCATGAAAGTAGTTTTTATAGGAAGCGAATTGGTAACATTTTCAATATGCCGCCATTTTCTTTCTACGAAGGTTAGGGAGCTGAAATTTTCCCAGAATATTTCAGAATCTACTTTGTAAACTGTGTAAAATTTGAAAAAGTTTGGTGCATGAATGGGCACGTAATATGAAATCACACGTGTAAACCTCTTTGTGGGAAACACGGTATAATTATTGATTATTTTAAATGAGAATGAACAGTTTAGTCAATAAAACTGTAAAACTGAAAAATAAAATTTCTTGATTAATAAAATCTGATTGATAATTTTAAACGAGAATGGACAGTTAATATGTCATCAATAAACCTGTATCAGCTACCGTCTATAGAAGGCATTGACAAGACAGAGGATCGGCAACGTTGTTCTCCTACCTTCCTTACTGCCATTATAACGTGGACCTTACTACAGCTGTGTGCTGAATTACGTGAATAAATTGAGTTTTATGACGCACAGTAATGACTATTATAAGTGTGGGTAATGGATGAAGCAGAAGGTATTAAAGTTCATCAACAATATCGTATATGCATTTGGAATCATCAATAAACAATAATCAATTTTTGGCTATAGTGAGGTCCACGTTATAATGGCAGTGTTTGAT
Organism: Nilaparvata lugens; assembly: GCF_014356525.2. Taxonomy (NCBI): domain Eukaryota; kingdom Metazoa; phylum Arthropoda; class Insecta; order Hemiptera; family Delphacidae; genus Nilaparvata; species Nilaparvata lugens. The sequence continues at coordinate 17,008,634 of NC_052512.1, forward strand.
TAGCAATGGTATTGTTATCCTTGTCTATCATTCAACAAAGCAGATAGAGCTATCCTTATTTTATAGCTCCTCATCGATGCCAAATCAGTTTTTAAAAATGTAGAAATATATTTGACTAACACAATATTTAATCTCAATTATAAGAATTAAATCGTTGAAAAATATATTTTGTTGTCGAATTGAATATAAAATTGAACAGATTACCGGTTTCAGTTATCCTCTATAGTAGACAGAGAACTCGCAACGCTGTTCTCCTATCTTTCTTCACTGCATTTTAACGTGGACCTGTTACAATATTTTTTGTTGTAATTGAAACCAAAATCTTGAAGTGCCAAATACCAGGTTGCCAAAATCGAAATGAGACCAAGCAGCATTGTTTCAATTCTATAAATGTCCATCGTAGAGGTTTTGCAATAATATCGGGTGAGCTGAAATAATATTGTTCTTAAATTATATCATGGCACTGTTTTCAGTAAACTTTTTTTTTATCCGTTCTGTCGGTAGATCAAACATTTTAGTGACTGAAAAATGTAATATATATTGTTGTCTACATAATAACATAGATAAACGATAAGCATAAGCATATATTTCTTGTCACTGATAATAACTAGTAGTTCTGTGAACAGTAGACCTCGCGCTCAAGGAGTTACATTGACCTGTTGTTATGTTTTCTCAACAATTAATAAATAATTTATCAATTTAAAATGACTAGAAAAAATCCTAAATAAACATAGAGCTTTCTGTCCTATCGTACCGTGACGTGTCGTCCCGGGATGTGAGTGTGAGCGCTGTTATCAGGTCTGGCTGCAACTGTCTACAACGTTGATTGAAAGATACATTTTCAAGATGTTTGATGTTTTTGAACGGGTAGTATTATAGTCCACTAGACAGCTGATTTATGATGAATAATTCTAAAGTCTGATTTTTACGGTAATATTGGCGTTCAAAGGAGACTCCTTTTCCTTTTGTATTATCCTTAAAATGCAAAATTTCAAAAAAACCGTTTGTATACGTCGACGCGAAATTCAAAAAGGAACATACCTGTCAAATTCCATGAAAATCTATTGCTGCGTTTCGCTGTAAATGCGGAACATAAAAACATAAATATAAACAAAAAAAAACATATAAACATAAAGAGAAATGCAAAACTGTCGACTTGAATCTTAGACCTCACTTCGACATATAAACATAAAGAGAAATGCAAAACTGTCGACTTGAATCTTAGACCTCACTTCGCTCGGTCAATAATACTACCCGTTCAAAAATATCGAACATCTTGAAAATGTATCTTTCCATCAACGTTGTAGACAGTTGCTGCCAGACCTGATAACAGCGCTCACACTCACAATCCGGGACGACACGTCACGGTACGATAGGACTGAAAGCTCTATGTTTATTTAGGATTTTTTCTAGACATTTTATATTGATAAATTTTTTATTAATATTTGAGAAAACATAACAACAGGTCAATATAACTTACTGAGCGCGAGGTCTACTGTTTACAGAACTACTATTAATAATAATAATAGTACATAATAATAGTGATAGTACATGCATGTACTTCCACGAAAAGTTTCTAAAGTCAAAAAGCTTAAACTCATAATCTTCATTGTCTTCATTGTATTCATGATAATAAATACGAAATGTGCCGTGATGAAGATGAAGCATAAAATATTATAGTGAGGTCCACGTTATAATGACAGTGGAGAAAGATAGGAGAACTTTGCCGATCCTCTTTCTTGTTAATGTCTTCTATAGACGGTAGCTGATACAGGTTTATTGATGTTATATCAACTGTTCATTCTCGTTTAAAATGAACAATTACATTTTATTAAGCAAGAAATTCTATCTTTCAATTTCATAATGAAGATGAAATATTTTGTTATTCAATTATTAAATCTACACTCCGAGAAAATCAGCCGTATTGGCTGAGAATTTTCCGTAATTTTCTTCTCTTTTGCAGCTTTAATATAATAAGACATTGTTAAAAGACGATCTGGCAGCAGAGCAAAGCGAGAAAGAGATAGCGCTATTCGCTTTATTGACTGATAGACAAGGATAGCAATACCATTTCTAATCAAACACTGCCATTATAACGTGAACCTCATTTTAGGAGAGTGAAACCTCCTCTTGAAAAATAGATATAAAAAGTAAATGAGTTTTATGTTTCGTCATCATATACCTGATAGAAATCATAAGTGGTGTTTATCACAGTTATTGACCTGGAAATGCTCCACAAAACTAAAAAAAAAAATAATCTCAAATACAAAATGCTTATAGGTTTGAATATGTTTTTGTTAGTTAGAGTCATCACCAAAGTAGGTCAAAATGTATTTTATCTTGAATTGTTCAACAATTTGAAATTGGGTTAAACGTTGATCTGATTTCTCAAGAAAGATTCATTGTTTTTTTTTTTTTTATTCAAGTTTGAAGCATCAAAATTCGAAAATCTACTTTGTGAAAATAATTAAGAACTGAAAATTTTGTGAAGTGAAGATTTACAAGACTCAATCTATTTCGGACTTTGTGTAACCTTATCTTAATTTGGAAGAGGAATATCACAAGGTTACCTTATTCATTCTCTCTCTATCATTTTGATGATGTACTCATTGTATCAATCAATAAAGAATATTTGAAATTGGGTTAAACGTGTACTCATTGTATCAATAAAGAATATTTGAAATTGGGTTAAACGTGAATATGATTTTTCAAGAATGGTTTTTTGTTATTTTTATTCAAGTGGATAAGGATGAAGTGAGGAAATTGGAATGCCAAATATAACTTCCCTGTTGATGAATAGACATTTTGTGAATATTTGAGGAATTTCACGAGCTAATAAATCAAGAATAGATATTTTGTCAATAAACGAAGTTGACAATCCAATTACAGTCTGTTAGTAATTGCAAAAAGAGTAGTAAATTTGGCGTTAGAGTGCCATCATTATTTTTTATTCTATCAGCGCAGTGAAAACAGAGAGGTTTCCGTCAGTTCTCTGACATTGATAAAAAATCGTTCAAGGTCAGTAGTAATTGTCTGTCTAGTATCTATTATCAATGGCGTTTTGAAGGCGTTGTCGCTGACATGAGATTAAATGTTTTTTTTCTACTGCCAGTCATGCCGACAACATCAGTTTGTCAAGTTTCAGTTTGTCTAGTATCTATTTTGACCAGTGATTGATTGATTGATTGATTGAGTACTTTATTTATGTAGATTACAATATATACTGGCTTATACACTTATATACAATAGCTTACAATACAGCAAAATTATAGATGAATTTACATAATATAGACTAAGAAAATAATTATTGAAAGTATATGATATGAAAAAGTAATTTGCAATATAATAACTATGGATAATTATATTGTTATGCATCTACATAAATTGGCGGAGCTTTGGACATATCAATGTCCATTCTTCGGAAAGAATATTAAAAATATCCTCCCCACTAACTCTCTACCAAATAAGTGATTGAGATACTGAAAGAAATGGAAAGTTGAGCCGTACAGTACCCTATATCAAGTTTCCATTGCAGGCTCATACACAGTCAGCTCCACCGTTTCACACTATAGTTTGTGTAAAATAAGTTGAGACTTGGCCCTCCATCCGAAGAAATTACAGGGTTGCCAAATCGTGTAAAATTGCAATTTTCTCAAATTTCCAATTCAACGTCAAAATTGGATGTAGAGTATCATCTCCGATATACCAAAGATCAGTTGGAAGAAAGGCTGGAAAGCTGGAGGAAAACTTTGGAGGAAAGGGGACTGAAAATTAGCCGATCAAAAACAGAGTACATGGTTTTGGGAAACAATGATGGGCTAACCTTACAGCTTGAAGAAAACCAACTCCAACCAGTTGCAAGTTTCAAGTACCTGGGTTCAAGTGTACAGAGAGATGGAGGGATTGATGTGGAAATACAGCATAGAATAAATTGTCGATGGAGGAAAATGAGTGGTGTTCTTTGTGATAAGAGAGTGAATATTGTCAAACGAAGGGAAAAGTGTATAGATCAGTTGTGAGGCCAGCTATGCTGTATGGAACAGAAACATGGCCCATTTCAAAGAAACAGGAACGAAAGATGGAAATGACTGAGATGAGAATGTTAAGATGGATGTGTGGGGTTACAAGAAGAGATAAAATAAGAAATGAATTGATCAGAGGCACTGTAAAAGTTGGACCACTGGGAAAGAAAATGCAGGAGACAAGGATGAGGTGGTTTGGGCATGTACAGCGACGGGAGGAGGATTATGTTGGACGAAGAGTGCAGGATATCGTTTTGGATAGTGTGAGAGGACGAGGTAGACCTAGGATGAGGTGGGGAGATAGAATAGCGGCTGACTTGCGGGAGAGTGGTAGGTGGAAAGAGGAAGCATTTGATAGGGCTTTGTGGAGAGGCTGACTAAGAGGAAGGAATGCCGACCGCATTTAAATGGGATAAGGCACACCCAAAGAAGAAGAAAAAGTATCATCCCCGATATCCTAGTAGTACTAAAAAAGCTTCAGGGTTGAAGGATTAAAAGGAAATTCACCTTCTATGATAAAATTGGAAACATCGCGAAGATTTGTTTTTCTTTTGAATATCACTTCTCTCAGAATCATGGGCGACGTAATGCGTAATAATTTTATATCAAATTAACGGGGAGAATGTCTCCTTTCTATTGGTCGGATAAAAATGATCCAGACACCAATAAAAACGAGACATTCTCCCCGTTAATTTGATATAAAATTATTACGCATTAGGAGGCCCCATGATTCTGAGAGAAGTGATATTCAAAAGAAAAACAAATCTCCGCGATGTTTCCAATATTATCATAAAAGTTGTATTTCCTTTTAATCCTTCAACCCTGAAACTTTTTTAGCACTACTAGGATATCGGGGATGATATTCTACATCCAATTCTGACGTTGAATTGTAAATATGAGAAAGTTGCAATTTTACACGATTTGGCAACCCTGTAATTTCTTCGGATGGAGGGCCAAGTCTCAACTTATTTTACACAAACTATAGTTAGGGATTTGGGAAAAGTTAGTTGGAGGTTGAAGTTTAGGGGTTGGGTTTTTTACTTTCAAATGACACCAGAAGTTCTGTGAACAGTAGACCTCGCGCAGTTATACACCACAGCCTCCTCTGTCCATACTGTCCATCAGAGTAAGTTCTGTCCTGTCCTGTCGTGTCGGCGAGATATCGGTGTGAAAACCACTAATGGCTGTTGGGGTTGGTGTATAAAAAATGTTAACATCAAAAGCTAATCTCCTTCAAGAGTTGAAAGCAGTTGAAAGGTCGAGAGATACTGTGTTACTTTCAGTTATTAACTGCCGGAAGTAACAAATAGATGGCAGAAAAATATCGGTGCCAGAAATATCTATATGTAAATATCGATTATCGGAACAAAAATATCGATATTTTCGATATATCGATATTTTCGATATATTGATATCGGTTTGATAAATGGTAAATGCAATCTGGAATATAGATTTGCAGTCTGAATAAGGATTGCCATTATTTTAGGAATGGGTAAAAACATAAAGGCTAATAACAACATAATCATATTAAGACTACGTCATGTTTCCAAATCCCAGCATATGACAGCTGGTCGTATTCCACGACTTTAGCCCGGTTGCACAAAAGCCTGTTAAATTTTAATCATGGTTAAATTTCACGCGAACCAATCAGAGAAGGTTTTTCTGAGAACAAGGCTTGTATGATTGTTCTGGATAAATAGATAACAGACTTTTGAGCAACCGGGTGTGTATCTTGATTTGTTTTAATACTAATTTTGATAATTGGAGTTAATTTTTAATGGAATTGTTTGTATTGCAGCCAACCTCTCATTCACATCCTGCGGCTGCGCAATGGCTTGGACGTCGCCTGTCCTAGACAACCTCGACAAATCACTCGGCATGGAGGTAACACTATCTATTTCACTAGCAATAGCAAAATAATTCCAATCAAGTCAAATCAAGCTCTATCAAATTAACTACACTTTTTCAATACTATCTATTGCTAGACTCTTAACATAACATGTATACAGATTCACATAATAATAATATGAAAAATTAATTAGAAAATTTATGCTCACCGTAGATTTGTAGAGCTTTGTTTTCTCTTCAATTTGATGTATTATTTCACTACTTAATGTTTTCCTTCTATTGTTATAGCAGATTCAATGTGTTGGGTGAAATTTTCAACTCTGCAACAATTGTCAATTTAGCAGTTCCACACCTTCAATAGACGGACTAGAGATGCGTATTTTTCTATGTTTACCTCCCAACTAGTCTTCATTAAGCTACAAAGTCAAAAACTGTGTACCAGATGTTCCAGACTCAAATTTCATTATCAAGTGATCAATTGCTACAAAATTTAAATTTCACACCCACATTAAAACTGCTATAACAATAGAAGGAAAACATTAAGTAGTGAAATAATACAACAAATTGAAGAGAAAACAAAGCTCTACAAATCTACAGTGAGCATTCATTTTTACGATGCATTGGTGGAGAGTTGTAGACCCTGACACATCAAAAAATAGGATTAAAAGCTGTTATTTTAACAATTTTACACTTTTAAGAGCGTTTATCTCGAATACTGTTGGAGGTATCACAAATCACCATGGATCAAATATTGTAGAAAATTTATCAAGCTTCATTTCTGAATAGCTAGTCATATCGGTTGAACGCATTTTTCTCAAGATATGAGCGTGTAAGCAAAACATTGAAAAATGCAACTTTTAAACCACCCTCATCCCTTTAGCACAAGGGGTAGGGATGGGGACTTTTGATATGTTCACTCCCCAACTGGTCCGAACAAAGCTGCAAAGTCAAAAATTGTGTTTTAAACATTCTTTCCAAATTCCTCTATCAATTGGTCTATTTTTGCATAACTGAATATCTCACACTCAACACTGAAGCTGCTGCAACAGTCGTGGGGATGTGCGTAAACTTGTGAAATTAATTATACATCAAATTGAAGAGAATTTGATGTTCTATAAGCTCATGATCAGCATGGATTTTTTCCATCGATATTCAAAAAGTTATATAAGAGCAAAAATAGCAAAAAATTGAAGGAGAATGTGTTTTTTTTTCAAAAATTTCACATCTTTCAGAGCAGATATCTCGAAAATTGAAGGAGATATAGAAAAACTTGTAAGATCAATATTGTAGGAAATTATGTAAGCTTCAATTTCTTATAGAATAGTCATGTCTGTAAAATGCATAATTTTCGAGTTATATCATAGCCACCTCTAATACAAGGCCGCGGCCTACGATATTGCAACGTCGCAGTGTAGGCCTAGAATCTAATACATGATTGGTGATAGAGATTTTACAAAAATACCAGCAGATCTTTTTCACCAATCATGTATTAGATTCCAGGCCTACACTGCGACGTTGCAACATCGTAGGCCGCGGCCTTTTATTAGAGGAGGCTATGGTTATATGCGAGAAACCAAAAAATAGTACCTTTGAACCACCCCCACCCCCTTAGCACAGGGGTGGGGACTTTTGATACGTTTACCTCCTCACTACCCCAAACAGAACTGCGGGGTCAAAAATTTTCTTCCAAACTTTTCCCTCTATACCCTTTTTTGAGCATTCATTGCCTGGACTAATTAATAGTAGACACTGATGTATTCAATTGAAATAAATGATAGGGGTTTTCGTTTTCACAAGTAAACTTTTGACTCAAACTTGGGGAAAAGTTTTTTAAAAACGAGGACTCTGGGAAAAGATTTAAAAAAAAATTTAAAAAGTTTTTTAATAACGAAAACTCTGTTTTTCGTTTTTTTAAAGCCAACTTTTGACTCATACTCTGGGAATGATCTGAAACTGTAATAGAGCAGCCTCGTGAAATTATCGGTTTTAAGTCAATAGAAGTGATAGGAAGGCATTGTTTTCATTTTTCCTTCCCCATCGCCTTTCATAGTATCTACCTGGATAGCTGTGGTTCAAGTCAAGTCATAGCTATGGTTGCACAAAAGCCTATCTATTTTAATCGTGATTAAATTCCACGAGATCCAATCACAGAAGCCTTCTTCTCAAAAAGCCTTCTCTGATTGCTTCTCGTGACATTTAATCACGATTAAAATTTAACAGGCTTTAGTGCAACCGGGCCTCTCTACTTGTTTATTTTCTATAGCTTAATTGATTATTAATAATTATTGAAAGAAAATCCAAATTAAATGCTGTGAATCACCCCGAAGACTTCTGCTACTGCAAATATTGACAACAGGGTAAACAGATACATGGAAATACGATGAGCACTACGATTCAAAAATTATTTGTTAGCCCAGGAATGACAAATCATATTTTAATAGTATCGCTCATCGAATTCCCATCTAGCTATCTACCCTGTTGTCAATATTTGTAGTAGCAGAAGTCTTCGGGGTGATTTACAGCAGTTAATTTGGATTTTCGTTTAACAGTAATTATTAATTCATTAGCATTTGAATAAATGCAACTTCTCAGTAATTTCCATCTGTAGACTGGCTGGCCGCTATGGCTTCGCATAAAATTGAGCGCTGCTATCCAGAGATTGTCAGTTTGGTGTGAGGGTAAGCATTCCTGACCGGCAATTAGGAGGTACTGGGTTCGATTCCCGGGCTGACAAATAATTTTTGAATAGTGTAGCGCCTATCGAATTTCCATCTATAGTGAAGTCCACGTTACAATGGCAGTGTTTGATTAAAGCAATGGTTTAGCTATCCTTGTCTATCATTTACCAAAGCGAATAGCACTAACACTTTCTCACTTTGCTCTGTTGCCAGATCGTCTTTTAACAAAGTAGAATTAACAAGTAATTAACAAAATATATCACCTTAATTATGAAAATTCATCATGAAATAATCGAAAAATATAATTTCTTGCTTAATAAAATATAATTGATTATTTTAAACGAGAATGAACAGTTGATATTACGTCAATAAGCCTGTATCATCCACCGTCTATAGAAGGCATTGACAAGACTGAGGATCGGCAACGTTGTTCTATCTTTCTCCACTGCCATTGTAACGTGGACCTCACTATATCAGGAAACATTTAAAAACTTGACGTTATTAAATCTTAAAGAATATAAAATAGGTCTATAAGAGGTCAATCCACGGTTAATTAAGAATCTTTAAGTAAAATTTGAAGTTAATCAGTCTAGTAGTTCACACGTGATGATGAGTCAAACATAATTCTCCTATCCGGTATAAGCCAGTTCTTTCCTTTATTATAGTTTAGTTATATACAAAATGAGGTTTGATAAAGATGAACCATCTAGGAGACACCTCCTCCTCTTGAAAAATAGAAAAAAGTGAATGAGTTTTACTTTCCTTGCCCATTACCATAGGTAAGGAAAGTATTGCTTTCCGAAAAAAATTAAGGTACCCCAATTTCTGAACTTCTATACGTTTCAAGGTCCCCTGAGTCCAAAAAAGTGGTTTTTGGGTATTGATCTGTATGTGTGTGTGTGTGTGTGTGTGTGTGTGTGTGTGTGTGTGTGTGTGTGTGTGTGTGTGTGTGTGTGTGTGTGTATGAGTGTATGTGCGGAATGACTTGAAATTTGGAACTTAAGGTCCTTACACTATAAGGATCCGACACAAACATTTTCGATCATATGCAATTCAAGATGGCGGCTAAAATGGCGAAAATGTTGTCAAAAACAGGGTTTTTCGCGATTTTCTCGAAAACGACTCCAACGATTTTGATCAAATTCATACCTAGAAAATTCATTGATAATCTCTATCAACTGCCACAAGTCTCATATCTGTAAAAATTTCAGGAGCACTGCACCATCTATGCAAAGTTTGGTTTTAGATTCCCTATTATCAGGCTTCAGATACAAATAAAAACAAAAAATTTCGAGTGGAAAAGGTTGAGCATAAAAATCTCTACAATTAAAGTCCAGTAACATTTTCACCTAAAATTGAAAATAAGCTCGAAATTCGAGAAAATAATATTAGTCAATTACAAACTGTTGTCAACTGTTGATTGTATTGAATCATTCACTATGAAGTGATAGCAGACCACGTGTGTCTCCAGCGTTATTGCCCTGTCACCAGCTGGCTCAAATCTTAGAATAGTAGACTTGCGATGCGCGGGAACACTAGCGTCAGGTGATCAATTTTCATAACGGCAAGGAAAGTTGTGTGAGTGCGCCACACCAGATTTTTATATTTCGTCATCACATACTTGATAGAAACCATGAGTGTTGTTTATCACAGTTGTTGACCTGAAAATGCTCCACAATATGAGAAAAATGATTTCAAAATACAAACTGCTTACATGTTTGAATATGTTCTTGTTATTTAGAGTCATCACAAAAGTATGTCAAAATGTATATCTTGACGAATTGTTCAAGAATTTCTAATTGGCTTAAACGTGGATCTGATATCTCAAGAATGATTCATTGGATTGTTTTTTTATAATTTTAAAAATATTAAAATAATTCTCCTATCCGGTACCGTACATGAATAATAAGCCATTTCTATCCTTCATTATAGTATAGATTAGCATTCGAATAAATGCTATTATTATTGAACATAATATGCTTTTAATTAAGAAGTGGTTAGATAAGAATACCTTATGTTTAAATATTGAAAAAATCTCACACATCTTTCCTTGCCGTTATGAAAATTGATCAACCGACGCTAGTGTTCCCGCCCAACTCAAGTCTACTATTCAAAGATCCAAGCCAGCTGGTGACAGGACAATAAGGCTGGAGACACACGAAGTTTGCTATCTCTTCATAGTGAATGATTTAATAGAATCAACAGTTGCCAACACTTTGTAATTGAAATAATAACATTTTCTCGAATTTCGAGCTTATTTTCAATTTTAGGTGAAAATGTTACTGAACATTAATTGAAGAGATTTTCATGCTCAATCTTTTCCACTTGGAATTTTTTGTTTAAATTGTATCTAAAGCCTGATAATTGGGAATTTAAAATCAAACTTTGCATAGATGGGGCGGAGCTCCTGAAATTTTTACAGATATGGGACTTGTGGCAGTTGATAGAGCTTATCAATGACTATTTTAGGTATAAATTTGATCAAAATCGTTGAAGCCGTTTTCGATAAAATCGCGAAAAACCGTGTTTTTGACAACATTTCCACAATTTTATCCGCCATCTTGAATTGCATCAGATCAAAATTGTTCGTGTCGGATCCTTATATTGTAATGACCTTAAGTTCCAAATTTCAAGTCATTCCGTTATTTGGGAGATGAGATATCGTGTACACAGACGCACATACACTCATACACACACACACACACACACACACACACACACACACATACAGACTAATTCCCAAAAACCACTTTTTTGGACTCAGGGGACCTTGAAACGTATAGAAATTTAGAAATTTGGTTACCTTAATTTTTTTCGGAAAGCAATACTTTCCTTACCTATGGTAATAGGGCAAGGAAAGTAAAAAAGAGCCTCCTTCATACGCCAATATTAGAGTAAAAATCAGACTATAGAATTATTCATCATAAATCAACTGACAAGTGATTACACAGATGTGTGGGGAAGCCAGTCTATTGCTGTATTTCCATAAGGTCTATAGTTCCAATCAGGTACTTGTAGATGAGAATATTGCGTGAGGTCTACTACTAGTATATTTGTTACATTTTATTGTATTTTATTTGTTTTGTAATTCTTTGTCATTTTGTTTCGTCTTGTTTTGTGTGTTTTAATAAATTGAAATTGAATGCAATTTGTCAGTAGTTTCCATGTGTAAATTATTAATTGATTGGTTTAAGGTGAGCACAAGCAGCAAATCGTGGATCGGATCTCTGATAGCAGTGGGCGCCATTTGCGGTCCCCTGATGGCCAACAAACTACTGGACCGAGTTGGTCGCAGATGGACTCTAATCCTGGACGTGATGCTGCTGATTTTGTCGTGGGTGATTGTCGGACTGCCCGGCTTGCGGCTCACATTCGTCGATCCCCTGTCGCTGCTCTACTTTGGACGCTTTTTGTCTGGAGTAGCGGTCGGCATCATTTTCATGTCGTTGCCCGTCTACATTGCCGAGATATCTGATGTGAGTGACTTAGGCTATCAATAAGCAACATGAAAATTAAATTCAGTTCCATACATGGAATAATCATTCACTATAGGAATTTTTGAAGCTTTCACTAAATAATAGTAAATATCGGGGCACTGAGCTTCGCTCGTTATTTATTTATTGACTTTTGATAAACCGAACACAATTCTTTAAAATGATTGGGGAAGTACTAACAGGCACAGCACAAAACTGTTTTTTCCCGAATTTTGAATTATACACTATAAATAGTCCAGAAAGTAGGTTATGTTCCATACACTTGAATTCAGGTTCAATTTTCTGTTCAAACATTTGAAAACAAAAAAAATTATAATTTAGATTATATACAAACCAAATTGAATAACAAAATAACACTCACTAATCACTTGTAATTGTCAAATAATGATCAACTTTGAAAATTATGATATACTCTAGGTTAGGAGGACTATCATGTCATGTCAAAAAATCATATTATGTTGATAAAATCGATTAAATTGTCTAGCTAGATAAACAACATACGGTATGCAGATGACACTATTGTGTTTGCTGACTCCATTGAAGGTCTGCAACAGTTGATGGACAGAGTGGTGGAAAACGGTATGCAGTATGGTTTAGAAATCAACACTAATAAGACAAAGCTCATGGTAATAAGCAAGGAGAATGTAGGTGGAGTACAATTGTTTATTAATCGAAATGCAATAGAAAGAGTCTCACACTATAACTACCTGGGTACCATCATCAATGAGAAATGGAATAACACACAAGAAATAAGATGCCGCATAGAAAAAGCAAGAGTTTTCTTCAATAAATTGAGTAAGGTGTACAAGAGTCACGACCTTACTCTATTAACTAAATTGAGACTATTGCGTTGCTATGTGTTCTCCGTTCTGTTGTATGGGGTAGAAGCATGGACCCTCACAAGAGTTTTCTTCAATAAATTGAGTAAGGTGTACAAGAGTCACGACCTTACTCTATTAACTAAATTGAGACTATTGCGTTGCTATGTGTTCTCCGTTCTGTTGTATGGGGTAGAAGCATGGACCCTCACAAAAGAAACAATGTTAAAGATTGAAGCTTTTGAACACTGGCTGTACAGAAGAATGCTGAAAATATCCTGGACGCAAAAAGTTACTAATCAAGAGGTTCTCAGGAGAATGAATAAAGAACCGGAGCTCCTGAATACCGTTAAAAGTAGAAAACTCCAATACCTCGGCCACATTATGAGGAATAGCTCAAGATACAGACTTCTGCAAGAGATCCTTCAAGGAAAAATCAACGGAAAAAGGGGACCTGGCAGAAGGAGAATTTCATGGCTGGCAAATCTGAGGCTATGGTTTCACCAGTCATCTGCAGAGCTGTTCCGTAGCGCCGTCGACAAAATCAGGATAGCCATTATGATCGCCAACATCCGAAACGGAGCAGGCACGTGAAGAAGAAGCTAGATAAAATTTCTCGCTGATTGATTATGATTACACAGCTGGAAATAATTCTGTCTCTCTCCCACACAGGTACACGCATCTTCTGTTATCGAGAGACGACGAAATTATCATCTGTTTTCCAAGGATGAATTATCCTTTTAATGTCGTTCAGCAAGTTTTCCAAAGAATGAGACCTAGTGCAATCGAATCTTTATATCATAAATCTACTATGCTCCAAATTTCGTGAAAATTGTTAGAGTAGTTTTCGAGATCCGTAAAACATAAATAACCAGATATATACAGAAATTGCTCGCCTAATATAATAGGATAATAAGCACCTTCAGCACCTGTTGAAGGCAACATTGCCAGCATTGAGGAAGAAAAACAGACAAAATATCAAGACCTGTTAATAGATCTGCGCTCTCCAGGCTACTCCATAAGAATGGTAGTGTTGATCATAGGAGTTTTGGGTGGCATGAGACTCTCGTTTTTGGTCAACCTTAAAACCATTCCAGCCTGTGAGAGAGCTGCTACTGCACTCGCAGGTCAAATGCAGAAGGCTGTCATCCTTGGTTCATTACGTCTACTCAGAGCAAATGATTTAATGGTAACGGACCCAGTATGATTGTTTACCACATGGACATGTGGAGTTGCTCCACTGGAGCAGTCACTCTGGTAAAATCTCTTGTCACTCTGGTTTGGGGGTCGGAGCCCAGGGGAAGAGTGGTCAAGCAAAACCTCAAACAGGAATAATAATAATAATAATCTGGTGTGGTACACTCACACAACTTTCCTTGCTCATTGAACTGTAAGCCTCATTCTTAAACCAGAATAATTCAGGGGAATAACAAATGACGATTGGCGGCAACATATCTCAAACTACGATCAGACTACTTTATATGTGTATAATTTATTGTTTTCAGAGTAATTTTTCCTTTGTGTAAATTGTGAAATTCCATGATTTTTTTTAAATCGTCAAAACAGCTGTTCTTCAGATGATATATCTCGATTAATGTGTTCTTTTTATAAACTGCTTTACCCAAAGACCTTAAAGAGATATAGACCCACAATGCCTATGCCTTCCCAATGATAGCTCTTACTTGAAATTGAAGGCCGCCATTGGGGTATTTTAGCACGAGTATTATATCTATATATATTTGTAATACAATAGATCACAAAGGCATTGGTGGCATTGGTATGTAATAATCTTATGGGTTGCCCCCTCAATGGCGGATTTCAATTCCAAGTACGACACTAGCGCTGTATGTGAGTCTATGCATCTTTAAGGTCTTTGGCTTTACCTACTTACCTCATGCACGAGAATGAGGTTACAAAGTCCATTTCTCAAGGATGGGGTGGACCCCCTATCAGTTTCCCAGGAAAAATACTCATGCCAGTTGATAGAGCTGATAAATAACTATACAGGGTATGAATTTGAAAAAAATCTGTTAAGTCATTTTTGAGAAAATAGTGAAAAACATGGTTTTTTGTAATTATCCGCCATTTTGTACAAGAATATTACGGAGCTTCTGCAATTTTCTCTGAAATGAGACTCATGTCAGTTGATAGGGCTTATAAATAGCTATCCATGGTATAAATTTGAAGAAAATCGTTGGAGCCGTTTTCGAGAAAACCGTGAAAAACATGGTTTTTTGTGATTATCCGCCATTTTTCTCAAGAATATTACGGAGCTCTTACAATTTTCCCAGAAATGAGACTCATGTCAGTTGATAGGGCTTATGAATAGCTATCCATGGTATAAATTTGAAGAAAACGCCCTATACCATGTGATATCTACTTACGTTTTTGTTTCTCTATGATAAAATGCACACATTCATTTTCTATGTATCTTATTGTTTTGTATCGAATTTTCATCTAGCTGTTTACCCTGTTCTCAATATTTGTAGTTGCAGAAGTCTTCGGGGCGATTTACAGCATTTAATTGGTTTTTGTCTAATAATAATGAAAATGTTTGTTTGGTGGGTAGGTGGAGTCGCGAGGACCGCTGGGATCGCTGAACGAGCTCTTCATAGCGTTCGGCTTCTTCTTCGAGTACGTGTTCGGCTCGGTGACCACCTATCTGCAGCTGGCGATGGTCTCCACCGCCATTCCCCTCCTCTTCCTGGCGACGTTCTGGTGGATGCCCGAGTCGCCGCACTTTTTGGTGATGCGCGGACGCAAGGCGGAGGCACTCAAGGCCATCAAGTGGATCCGCAACTATGCGGACGATGAGGATGCTGCCGCCGAGAAGGAAGCGCAGGAAATTCAGGTATAGTACGCGTCCCGTACACTTTTAAACGGCATGTAGGCAAGGTATGGTTGATATTTCTACTTTTTCAAAAACATGAGGCTCCAGAGTACCAAGTCTATAGTGAGGTCCACGTTACTAGTAGTTCTGTGAGCAGTAGACCTCGCGCAGCTATAAACCGCAGCCTCCTCTTATACTGTCCATCAGAGTAAATCATGACTGTATGTCGTGTCGGCGAGATATCGGTGTGAAAACGGCTAATGGCTGTTAGGGTTGGTGTATCAAAAATGCTAACATCAAAAGCTAATCTGCTTCAAGACATACTGGCAACAGGACATCCCAAGTTCAAAGCAGAGAAAGTTCGAGAGACAATACTATGTTATTTTAGTTATTAATAATTTCCTTCAAGACATACTGGCAACAGGACAGCCCAAGTTCAAAGCAGAGAAAGTTCGAGAGACAATACTATGTTATTTTAGTTATTATCAATTTGTTTATTCTTTTGCTGGTGATGCCATATGTAATACGTAAATTATATATACATATGTAAAGAGATATTTATGATTTTGTATTATTATTTTCTTATTTTTAAGTTAACACTTGTATTTTGTTTAAATTTATTGTTCATCATTTTTGATTTGATCTTTATTTGTGATTGTTTTTTTTAATGGCGAAATAAATGATTTGATTTGAAAAAAAATAATAATAATAATAATTGCATGCGTTATTGCACGCAATCAATAGTTCATTTATTTATTTATTTCACAATGGAGACAACGGGTTTTCCCAAATATGTCTCCTTAACAATAAAAATTGTACAGATACAAATGAAAAAAGAAAAATAATGATGAAGATAATACGAACACATGCAATAATAAATTATACAAACAATTATACAATAAAATAATAAAATATAAATATACAATATAAATAAAATATAAATTATACAAATTATACATAGTATTATACACCTAATTCAAAAATGAGAATTCAAAATTATTCCAAAACCTATAAAATTGAAGAATATAATAACAAATAATAAACAAACCATATGCACATCTACACTGATACATAAACTATTTATTTGATCAGATCATGCTTACACAAGATTTAATTATCATACAACGCCTTTCGGAATTTAGCGCGAGAAAACCAGACGACATCAAGGCGCCCAGACAAGCTATTATATTTAGTTCTTTGCATCCTATTTAATAGTGCATAGAAATTGCATTCAATGAGGCATGCAATTTATAGTCTACACAGCTACTGATTTTACCTAGTTACATTGAGATATTGCATTGCATGCGTCATGGCATGCGATTTCTAATCTACTCGACAGCTGATTTATGATGAATAATTCTATAGTCTGATTTTTACGGTAATATTAGCGTATGAAGGAGGCTCCTTTTTCCTTTTATATTATCCTTGAAATGCAAAATTTCCAAAAACCTTGTATATACGTCGACGCGCAATTTAAAAAGGAACATACCTGTCAAATTTCATGAGAATCTATTACCGCGTTTCGCCGTAAATGCGCAACATATAAACATATAAAAATTTGAACATTAAGAGAAATGCCAAACCGTCGACTTGAATCTTAGACCTCACTTCGCTCGGTCAATAATATCAGTGTTCAACTAATAGTTCTGTGAACAGTAGACGTATAAACTAGGTTTTTGAAACGTTTGCATTTTAAGGATAATATGAAAGGGAAAGGAGCCTCCTTCATACGCCAATATTACCGTAAAAATCAGTCTATATCATTTTTCATCATAAATCAGCTGTCGAGTGGATTATTAATTGCATGCAATGAGGAATGCAATTGATAGCCTAACTCAAACTGATCCTAACATGCAATGAGGCAGGAAAATTGATAACTTGAAGTAGCATAGTAATATTTTCTCCCGGTTTTTCTCTGCTTCAACTCTGTAAGCTTTTGATGATTGTAGCATACTATACTAGTAGTTCTGTGAACAGTAGACCTCGCGCTCAATAAGTTACATTGACCTGTTGTTATGTTATCTTAAAAATTAATAAATAATTTTTCAATTTAAAATGTCTAGAAAAAATCCTAAAAAAATATAGAGCTTTCTGTCCTATCGTACCGTGACATGTTGTCGTCCCGGAATGTGAGTGTGAGCGCTGTTATCAGGTCTGGCTGCCGTCGATACGCCAACCCAATCAACCCATCAGAGAACATTCTGTGTTGTCGTGTTGGCGAAAAATCGGTGTGTTAAAATTAACAAAATATACTACCATAATGCTGATTTCCTACAAACTTCATTTCTCACTTTCCATGGTTTTAGAAATCAATTTCTTTTCAATAATATTTGTTGCTATTTTAATCATCAGATTAAAAAAGAAAAATTTTAAAGAAATGTTTTCTATCAATAACTCCAAACTCCAAACTAGAATCATGGCCTCAGCTTATGGAAAGACAAAGTTAGTTGACCGAGCGAAGTGAAGTCTAAGATTCAAGTCGTCGGTTTGGCATTTCTTTTAATGTTTATATGTTGCGCATTTACGGCGAAACGCAGCAATATATTTTCATGAAATTCGACAGGTATGTTCCTTTTTGAATTTCGCGTCGACGTATAGATACGGTTTTTTGAAATGTTGTATTTTAAGGATAATACAAAAGGAGTCAGGGGTCCAGACTAAACGTCTGGCTAAACGGATATGGCGAACGAAGCGAGCCTGACGGCTAGTAATATAATATTCCCAGGATTGAAGTAGCAGTGCCCAATTAATTTTTCCGCGATAAATGCATTTAAATCTTCAACTTGGTGCCAACCTAACAAAGTCAACTCAACTTAACGCCAACCTGACAAAATTATTAATTTAGTTGCCAGTTAACAACTGCTTCGAAGAGGTACTCTATCTAGATTATAGTTCTATAGTAACATATGATATGGAAATTTCAATTATAATTAAAAGATTGGGAGAAGAAGAATATGCATGCTAAAAGACGAACTTTAAACCCTTAAAAACAACCCTTAGAGTTGAAATATTGCCAAAAGATTTCTTAGTGCGCCTCTAAAGGGCCAACTGAACATACCTACCAAATTTGAACGTTTTTGGTCCGGTAGATTTTTAGTTATGCGAGTGAGTGAGTGAGTGAGTGAGTGAGTCAGTGCCATTTCGCTTTTATATATATAGATAAAAGTTGTCTACTAACTTTGTCTTTCCATAAGCTGAGGCCATGATTCTAGTTTGGAGTTTGGAGTTATTGATAGAAAACATTTTTTTTACATTTTTCTTTTTCAATCTGATTAAAATTGCAACAAATATTATTGAAAAGAAATTGATTTCTAAAATTATGAAAAGTGAGAAATGAAGTTTGTAGGAAATCAGCATTATGGTAGTGTAGAATGAAGTGTAATGCGATCTGAGCATTGTGTCAAAAGTTATAAGTGTTTGAAATTTTGATCCTTGATGTGTCCTTATGCGCGCCTCTCCACTAGGAAATACTAAAATGAAGTGCATCTAATGGGTGATTGTCATAGAACTTAATCTCATGAACTTAAATGTCATTGTGCGAAATATCAATGTGAGGACAATGTAGTTGGTGATGATGATTGAAGCTGAAAATTATGTGTTTTTCAAGGAGAATTGTTGTCAGGTGTACCTGGAAATGTATATGAGATAGAACGCTCTACCTGATCTCAGATTTTAAAGCACAGAAATACGCCTAGAGGGATTTTGAATTATACATCCAGATGGT
This sequence comes from Nilaparvata lugens, assembly GCF_014356525.2. Lineage (NCBI taxonomy): Eukaryota > Metazoa > Arthropoda > Insecta > Hemiptera > Delphacidae > Nilaparvata > Nilaparvata lugens. The sequence goes on from NC_052512.1 coordinate 17,028,048, forward strand.
AAAAATCGGAAGATGTTGAAATTCATCAAAGTTGATCTTTTCTTTAAATTTTGCTCATTTTTGAAAAATCTCAACTCAGTAGGCCTACTCATTGGAGATAAAGAGTTCCGAATGATCTAATTTTATTTAGAATTATATAATCTAGAAAAAAGGCGAGAGCAAATTTTTCTGTCCGATTACTGGATTTGGCGGAGATAGCTGAAAACTGAAAAAATTGACCGAAAATACAAGGTTTTTTGGGCCACTATGTATCAAGCACGAGGAAATTTAGCATGAAGAAATTGTGTACGTCCTGGGAACACGAAAAAGTGGTAAATTGTTCTATTTCCAGTGGTAAATTGTTCAATCACGTGACTGGTGCAAAATGTTCCCATAGAACCCCATTTCAATATTGTTGGTTCAAGCTTTTGGCGCGCACTTATAAAGTTGATTTACATCACAATGTGTAGTTTACACTAGCTGCGTGAATGAAGAAAAGCTGTTTCACAAACTTACCGTTTAGAAAAGTGTGCATTTCTTTTATTCCATTACTATCAAATTTTCTATAGAGAAAAATTAATTTAATGAATGGTTATCAAACATCATTTTGTTGGTTATGGCTATGCTATGGTAAACAAGCTATCAGCGCATGCGCAGAGAAGCAAGCAGACTACAATTCAATTGACCAATGAGAGCTCTGAAAGTTTGATCTGTCACAAGTTACCAGGCTTCGACTGTGGGGCAGGAACTTGGAACTGGAACTGGTTTCTGGTACAGAATCTATCAAAATTCCTCCCATGGGCAGCGGTACTTTCTACCTGCTAAATTGTGAATTGGACAATTTACCACATTCCATGTTCCCAGAACGGGCTCATTGGTTCTGGATGTCTCTCATGTATCCAAATAATATATTGAAAAATCTGGTGTGGCGCACTCACACAACTTTCCTTGCCGTTATGAAAATTGATCACCAAAATAGTTGCTAGTGTTCACGCGCATCTCAAGTCTACTATTCAAAGATCTGAGCCAGTTGATGACAGGACAATAACGCTGGAGACACACGAGGTCTGCTATCTCTTCGTAGTGAATGATGTAGAACCAACAGTTGCCAACAGTTTGCAATTGAATAATCACATTTCTCGAATTTCGAGCTTATTTTCAATTTTAGGTAAAAATGTTACTGAACATTAATTGTAGAGATTTTCATGCTCAATCTTTCCCACTTGAAATTTTTTGCTCAAGTTGTATCTGAAGTCTTATAATATGGGAATCTAAAATCAAACTTTGCATGGATGGGGCGGAGCTCCTGAAATTTTTACAGATATGGGACTTGTGACAGTTGATAGAGCTTATCAATGACAATTTTAGTTTTAAATTTGATCAAAATCGTTGAAGCCGTTTTCGAGAAAATCGCGAAAACTCCTGTTTTTGATAACATTTTTGCCATTTTAGCAACCATCTTGAATTGCATTTGATCGAAATTGTTCGTGTCGGGTTGTAACGACCTTATTGTAAGGACCTTTAGTTCCAAATTTCAAGTCCTCCCTTTGATTGGGAGATGAGATATCGTGTACACAGACACACATACATTCATACACACACACAAACACACACACACACTCTCACATACAGACCAATACCCAAAAACACTTTTTTGGACTCAGGGGACCTTGAAACGTATAGGAATTTAGAAAAAGGGGTACCTTAATTTTTTCGGAAAGCAATACTTTCCTCACTCCTTACCTATGTTAATAGGGCAAGGAAAGTAAAAATCAGAACTACAATATAAATTGCAAGCACCAATGTTTAATATCGGGGACCGAGCATCGCTCTGGAGTACAAAAGCATAAGAAATGTATTACGAAAGAACAAATTATAATAACATTCATACTGAAATGTTCTACCTAATCACAGTAAATTGAGATTAATTCCCAGAGGAATGCAAAAATTTTCCTCACAAAGGCCCAATTGCACAAAAGCCGGTTAAATTTTAATCCTGATTAACTTCACGTGAACCAAATCAGAGAAGACCATTTCAAAAAGATGGATCTACTGGAATTAATCAGGATTGAAAAATAACCCGGCTTTTTTGCAAGCGGCACTAAGTACCTGATTGAATGATTACAAAAGTTCAACAGCTGAGTAATAATTTTGACACAGTCCTACACACATGAACTCGCTCACTCACTTCCATTACCAACAGACGACGAAATAATTATTATCAACTGTTTTTCCAAGGATGATTAATAATTATCCTTTTAATGTCCTTCAGCGAGTTTTCCCAGGGATGAGACCTAGTGCAATCGAATTTTCACATTATAAACCTATGTTCTGAATTTCGTGAGAATCGTTAGAGCCGTTTTCGAGATCCGGTGAAATACAAACATCCAAACATCTAAACATATAAACAGAAGTTGCTCGTTGAATAGTATAGGATAGGATAAAAATCTACGTTGTGAAAATAATTAAGGACTGGAAATTTTGTGAAGTGAACAACCACAAGACTTAACCTATTCCGAACCATGTGTAACCTTATCTAAATTTGGGAGAAGGATAGCACAAGGTTACCTTTTTTCTTTCTCTCCCTATCATTTTGATGATGTACTTGTATTAAACCATAAAGTATAACTTGAGCACAGAAAAAAAAGAATAAATCACTGTGTTCTTTCCTCAGTGACATTCTCTCTCTCTCTCCATTCTCCCTTCACTGTAGTGAGGTCCACTTTATAATGATGACTAATAAACAGAAGTTGCTCGTTTAATAGTATATATAGGATAGTCACTTGACTAATATCTATGTCTCGATTGATTGATTGATTGTGTGTTGTAGGCACTGCTTGACGACACAAAAGACCAGTCGTCACCGTGTCGCGACCTGGTGATGGTGAAGGGCAACCGTCGTGCCCTGCTCATCTCGTGCGGCCTCATCTTCGCCCAGCAGTTCACCGGCATCAACGTGGTGCAGTTCTACACGCAATCGATACTCGAAGACTCGAGCAAGCCACAGCAGGCGTCCGGTCTGCCGACGGGCGTCGCACCAATGCTGGTCGGCGGCACACAGTTCTTCTCCAGCATCCTGACGCCCATCGCCACGCGACTCTTCGGAATCAAGATACCGCTGCTGTTGTCCGCCCTTGGCGCTGCTATTGGACAGGTTAGATCTGGTTACGTTAGGTTATGTTTGTTCTGGTAGAATAGATTAGGTTCGTTCTGATCGAATTCCATACGTGTGTAAGCGTAGCTCGATAGTATATTTCTCATTCAGGCCAGTTAAGCCGGTTACACATTGAGCGGTTTCTGCCGCGGCGGTAATTTCGCCGTCGCCGCCGTTCTAGCAGTAGTCTATAGACTTAAATGGAAGCTTACACACTGGGCGGCAGAAACGCCGCGCGGCTATATTGCCGTTGGCGGCAGCTGTGCAGCCGTCCACTGCCACTGCGGCTGGCGGTGTTTTTGCCGCTCTTGTCTACGCAGTGGCGTACGTGACCAAATGGGCGTTAACACATTTGGCGGTTGTCTAGCGTCGTCGCTGATCAGTCGTCTTCCCAGTTGCTCCAAGTCAGAGGTCTTTGAAAATCAGCCTTTTAATTTGTGTCTAGTTGTAAAGTTTGTGAGTTGTCTATAACATTTATTTATTGTTTTATATGTTTGTGGTTGACGAGTGTGAGAAAATGAGTGAGTTAATAGACAATGAGTTGTTAATCACATTCATAGAACAGAGGCCAGTTTTGTGAGACAAAATGTGCAAAATACAATTAACTGAACACTCATGAAACAGAGAAGTCACAACACATTTCAGATGAAGAACTACAAGAATTATTTTGGCTACTGATCATACGTGGCGGTAATTTTGCCGCTGAAGAATGTGTATGCTCGACTTTTTTTCGAGGCGGCGACGGCAGTTTCGCCGCCGCCGCGGCAGAAACCGCCCAGTGTGTAACCAGCGTCAATGTGTGTTTGCCGGCGGTTCGAGATTGCAGATTTCAAGTTTGAGGACCCAGTCGTGGTGTGCTATTTTTTGCCACACCACAAACCACAAAAAACTGAATATTTGACAAAGTGTAAAGTTGACAAACTGAAATGAATACTTGATGTACCAAAATCTTGCAAACTGAAAACTATAGGTTAATTAAAAATCTGATGAAATGAGAACTTGACAATCTGAAAACTTGACGCACTAAAAGACGAACTGAAAACTTGACGAAATGAGAATCTTACAAATTGAAAACTTGACGTACATTTGAAGAACTATAAACTTTATTAAATTGACTTCTTGACAAACCTAAAACTTGACAACTGAAAACTAGATAAACGGAAAACTTGGCCTAATGAGAACGTGACAAAATGAAAAATTTGCATAATTAAAAACTTGGCAATGAAGAACTTGTATTGAAAGCTTGATGAAACTTATTCACCACCAAATACTACTCTTCTGCAAAAATTGGGTTGACAAATAGATTATGTCAAATAATTATTATAAATATTAAAATGTTGGTGTCTCAAATAATTACGTTTTTTTTTGGAATTCAAGTCACAAATCTTGATTACACAAAGAAACGTGCACCTCTTATTATTTTATCAATCTGTGTTATTTTATGGAAAATAAATGAATTTGAATCTTATTATTATTTATCTTTTTTTTATCTCTCTCTTTGTTATTTATTCGGACATTTTCATTCGGACATGTGTGGCATTTGTTGTATATTGTGACGAAGGTAATGCTTCTCAAGACCTCAGAAGCGGCTTTGTTCACAGTGGCTTTTGTTCACAGGGTGCTCTGGGAATCTACTTCGTACTGAGCGACATGGAGGAGGGACACGGTTCAGTAGCGTTTGAACTGATTCCAGTCATTAGTATGGTTTTCTTCATGGCTTCTTTCTGTATAGGTGAGGATTTCTGTTCTCTTAGCTTTCTCCCCCCACATTCAAGCTGAAAACATGAAATAGTTTTTAAAAAAATACATCAGATTGAAGAGAATCTAATGCTCTGAAATGTACTATAGTGAGGTCCACGTTATAATGGCAGAAAATATTTTCTGCTTAGGTTTCACCTTGTAGGCATCTCCTTAAACATAGATGATGTTTGCATGTATTCTTTTTTACTTTCCTTGCCCTATTACCATAGGTAAGGAAAGTATTGCTTTCCAAAAAAATTAAGGTACCCCGATTTCAAGTTTTCTAGCCTATACGTTTCAAGGTCCCCCAAGTCCAAAAACATGATTTTTGGGTGTTGGTGTGTGTGTGTGTGTGTGTGTGTGTGGTGTGTGTGTGTGTGTGTGTGTGTGTGTGTGTGTGTGTATGTATGTATGTATGTCTGTGAACATGATAACTCCATTCCTAATCAACCGATTGACTTGAAATTTTAAACTTAAGGTCCTTATACCATGAGGATCTGACAATAAGAAATTCAATAAAATTGAATTCAAAATGGCGGAAAAAATGGTGGATAATTACTAAAAAACCAAGTTTTTCACGGTTTTCTCGAAAACGGCTCTAACGATTTTCTTCAAATTTATACCATGGATAGTTATTTATCAGCTCTATTAACTGGCATGAGTCTCCTTTCTGGGAAAATAATGGGGGGTCCACCCCATCCTTGAGAAATGGACTTTGTAACCTCCTTCTCGTGCATGAGGTAGGTAGGTAGAGTAGTTCATAAAAAGAACACATAGTCGAGATATTTCATCTGTAGAACAGCTGTTTTGAAAAACTTTTTTAAAAAATCTTCGAATTTCACAATTTACACACAGGAAAAAGTACTCTGAAAACAATTATATACACACATATACAGAAGTCTGATCGTATTTTCAAATAAAATGTTGCCGCCAATCGTCATTACCTATGTTATTCCCCTAAATTATTCTCGTTTAAGAACGGGGCTTACAGTTCAATGAGCAAGGAAAGTTGTGTGATTGTACCACACCAGATTTTGTTAAGATGTAATATCGGGGCACCGAGCTTCGCTCGTTATTTTTATTTATTGATAAACAGAACACAATTCTCTAAAATGATCGTGTATATATTTCACAGCTGGCTATACGTCATCTTATGAATTTCGGGGATGCGATATTTTGATTTTTCACTGAATCACTCGCTCACTTTTTACTATCCACAGGCGACGAAAGTCTCTGCTGTTTCAGCCAAGGATGAATTATCCTTTTAATGTCGTTCAGCGAGTTTTTCTAAGGATGAGACCTAGATCAATCGAATCTTTATATCATAAACCTACTATGTTCCAAATTTCGTAAAAATCGTTAGAGCCGTTTTCGAGATCCGTTAAAAATAAATAACCAGATATAACAATAACCAAAATATATAAATAGAGAAATTGCTCGCTTAATATAATAGGATAAAAGTGGACTCAAATCAATTCAAATGGATAGCATAACCTATAATTTTTATTCATTCACAACTCTGCCTTCATTATATTATCATTCATCCCATCACCATCACCTAGGCTCAAAATACTTCTAGAAAGTCGCCTTTGTAAAATAATAAATATAACACTTGTATTGTGTGCGAAATGAATAAAAATATTTTATTCAATGAAATAAATAAAATGAAAAAGTGGAGAAAGATAGGAATGGGGAACTATAGTGAGGTCCACGCTATAATGGCAGTGGAGAAAGATAGGAGAACAACGTTGCCGATCCACTCTCTGGTCAATGCCTTCTATAGACGGTAGCTGATACAGGTTTATTGATGACATATTAACTGTTAATTCTCGTTTAAAATTATCAATCAGATTTTATTAATCAAGAAATTTTATTTTTCAATAATTTTGTAATAAACTAGCTGGCCCGGCGAACTTCGTACCGCCAAATAGTTTAACGCATGTCATGAAAAACTTTAGCTACATGCACACATGAGGAGGCGCGATGCGGCATTTTATCTATATAGATAATTTTCCAACTGCAAAATAAATAATTTTTCAAAAATCAATTAATTCTGAACACCGAAGACAGCACAATTATTCGAAACAAAGCAATTTCTTTAGATCATGTAAATCTTTAACCTGAGGCCGCACTGCTGGATGGTTACACACAGAACAGTCATTTTGTTTTTAGGCGTTTCGAATAAAATAGGCTACATGGGCGGTTATGGAGCAGCATACACTCTTGTCTACTATCTACCGACGGCTGTCGTATGATGCAATCATTATAACATCTGATTTTTATTTCTGTGTCTGGCCAGTTCACAAATCTTCTACCATAAGGATTACTTGCAAACTTTGAAGGACCGTAAAAAAGAGTCCTGAGTCGGATTATAAATTTGATAGGCCATATACCTGGTCATGAACATAACGAACACAACTTGAAAAAAAGTCATCAAATTCGGTGCACACATAAAAAAGTTATTGAATGTCAAAATTTGAGGCTCGATTTTTACTTTCCTTGCCCTTTTACCATAGGTAAGGAAAGTATTGCTTTCCAAAAAAATTTAAGGTACCCTAATTTCATGTTTTCTATACGTTTCATTACTTTCCTTGCCCTATTACCATAGGTAAGGAAAGTATTGCTTTCCAAAAAAATTTTAGGTACCCCAATTTCATGTTTTCTATACGTTTCAAGGTCCCCTGTGTCCAAAAACATGATTTTTGGGTGTCGGTCTGTGTGTGTGTGTGTGTGTGTGTGTGTGTGTCTGTGAACACGATAACTCCATTCCTAATTAACCGATTGACTTGAAATTTTAAACTTAAGGTCCTTATACCATGAGGATCCGACAATAAGATATTCAATAAAATTCAATTCAAAATGGCGGATAATGGCTAGAAAAAAACCATGTTGTTCACGGTTTTCTCGAAAACGGCTTTAACGATTTTCTTCAAATTTATACCCTAGATAGCTATTTATAAGCCCTATCAACTGACATGAGTCTCATTTCTGGGAAAATTGCAGGAGCTCCGTAATATTCCTGAGAAGAATGAATTTTGTTAAATTTCTATCACGATTTTCTCAGAAATGACTTGACCGATTTTTTTCAAATTCATACCCTGTATAGTTATATATCAGCTATATTAACTGGCATGAGTCTCCTCCCTGAGAAATCAACAGGGGGTCCACCCCATCCTTGAGAAATTTACTTTTTTACCTCCTTCTCGTACTTGAGGTAGGTAGGTAGAGCAGTTTATTCAAAAGAACACATGTCGATATTATATTTGTAGAACAGCTGTTTTGACAACTTTTAAAAAATTCTCAAATTTCATAATAAATTCAAACAAAGGAAAATGTACTCCGAACACAATCACAATAGTATAATCGTAGTTTTCATTATTTAGCTGCCAATCGGGAAAATGTTATTCCCTAAATTATCCTCGTTAATGAGCCTTATAGATCAATGAGCAAGGAAAGTTGTGTGAGTGTACCACACCAGATTTTTATTCATATAGATTTTCATGATTGAAATAAAATATTTTGTTAATTGACATTGTTAAAAGACGATCTGGCAACAGAGCAAAGCGAGAAAGGGAGAGGGCTATCCGCTTTATTGAATGATAGACAAGGATTGCTAATCAAACACTGCCATTATAACGTGGCCTCACTGTAGTGTGTACTTCCAATGTTGCCATTTAGATCATTGGAGAGGTAATAGATGAATGATTGTTATTCTATAATGATCAGCAAGCTATTCCCTAGTTTCGTTTCTCTCTTGTCGATGATGCGAACAAACACAACTCTACTCTCTCTCTCTCTCTCCTATATTCTTTACTCTTTATTGATTCATATAATAAGTACATCATCAAAAATGTTAGGGAGATGAAAATAAGGTAACCTTGTGCTATTCCTCTCCCAAATTCAGATAAGGTCACACATAGCCCAAAATAGGATAAGCAGTCTTTTAGTTGTTCACTTCACAAAATTTTCTGTTCTTAATATTATTTCCATATAGTAGAAAAATAGAAGATTGTTTTCCTCCACCTACTGTCTAAAGTACTTACTTTACTCCCTGAAACATAATACTAAAGTGTCACTTTTTCGCTCTTGGTAGTAAAGAACAGAAAAATTTCCTAGTGACTCCATTTAAATAACATGTGAAGCATCTCTATTTTAAAAACTTACAATGTAATAGGTAAGAAGGTCTAAGCTCAGATGAGGAAGCATATAGAGTAGTCAGTCATTGAGCCAAATAAATTCAATACCTCAACCAGATTTGATCAACATACGGTATGAAATATATGTTTGTATGCTTAAATTATTACAAACTTCATATCACTATACTAAAAAAATGTATAGATATTTTTTTTATATTCCATGCTATTCAAAATACCAGCCAACGAATATTCCTTATTAACTTATAGAATTTGAAACGGGAACTTCATCATAGCTGTAGTTGTGGCGGCCATTGTTGTTACAACTTTTGCCGACAAATAGCGCTGTCGACGGAGAACTGTGATTACAAGCCAGCTTTTTCTGTTTACTTTTCAGATTATGTTGTAACACATTGTTTGGTCACGTACGTTTTTAAAAAATATTTTATTTGCATTTTTTATAAAAATGTACGTGAAGGAAAAATGTTGTGTATATCACGAGTGAAAAATGTTTTTTCTCCCTCAGTAGAATTGTAGCCCTCGGCTTCGCCTCTTGCTTCAAACTTTTCCCTCAGGGAGAAAAAACAGCACTTTTCACTCTAGATATACAAATAACTATTGGCCTATTCTTTTAGATACATTTTTTGAAAGTGGACTCGCTTACAATTTTTGTTCATATTTTTTCTCTCTTTTTCCTGCTTTCTTCTCCATTTTTTCCTTTTTTCAGTCCTCTTCACCCTTCGTTCCTTACTTTTATACCCTCTACCTTCCTATTACATGGGAAGCCATAGTTGGCTAGGTAATTTTCCTCCTTTTTTCCCTTTCCAGCACAACCCACCATGAAGCCTGTTTTTGTATTTTATTAGAAGCTTATTTTTTATTGTGATTTTTTGTATTTTGATTTCTTTCATGTATTTTGTGTTAAAATTATTGATTGATTGATTCCTGTTTTTGTATTTTATTAGAAGCTTATTTTTTATTGTGATTTTCTTGTACTTTTATTTCTTTTACGTATTTTTGTGTTGAATTGAATAAAATTATTGATTCATTGATTCCAGTAGTTGGTTAACTGAAATTCCTAATAATTGTTGGATTAATTGCAGGACTGGGACCCCTGCCGTGGGCGGTGATGGGCGAAATGTTCCCACCCAACGTGAAGGCCCTCTCCTCGTCCGTGGTGAGTTCCTTCTGCTTCCTGTTGACGTTCATCCTCACCAAATTCTTCAAGATCGTGTCGGACGAGTACGGCCGGCACTCGCCGATCTTCTTCTTCGCGTTCTGCTGCTTCTTCGGTCTGATCTTCATTGCACTGACCATCCCAGACACACGCGGCATGACGCTACAGGAGATCCAGGATGTGCTCAACGGACGCACGCATCGCTGCCAGTCGCCCGCCGTGCGTCGCGTCACGCAGACCGGCTCCATGATTCAGATAATCATGCGATCGGGTCTGCTAGTCGAGCAGCCTGATCACTCCAAGAACCTGCTCGCTTCCGAGGAGGAACAACATCCCATGATCCCAATGATCACTGACAACAAACACGAGTTGCCCGCCAAGCACACCGCCATCTACAACAGTAAAGCTTACAAGGAGGCTACCAAAGTATGACAGCTGTCTAACGAACAAGACTGTTACGTTTACGTTCTACCAAAGGGAAACGACAATTCTTCATGATGAACAAAGTATGATAGTAACTAAGCTTCTCAGCAACACAGTTAACGAAAAAGACTATTATCTTAACGTTCTACCAAAGGGAAAGGACAATTCTTCATGATAACCTTTTTCCTTATCAAGTGTTTCTTAATTAAATTCTACAAGTATGGGTACCTATCAAGGTCTCTAACATTGTTAATGGAAAACGTTTGGTAATTTGGAGATGGAAAGACATTTATGCTCCACCAAAGGGAAATGACAATTCATCATGATGTTCAAAGTATGATAGTAACCCTCTTCTTCATCAAGGGTTTCTTAATCAAATTCTACAAGTGTGGGTACCTCTCAGGGTCTTGAGCAGTGTTCTATTTTTCATGAAAAAAATTGTAACCAGCTAAGCTCACAAGAAGGTCACTAAAGTATGACAGTAGTCTAACGAACAAGACTGTTATTTCCATGTTCTATCAAAGGGAAAGGACAATTCTTCATGATGAACAAAGTATGATAGTGACCTTCTTCTTTATCAAGGGTTTAATAATCAAATTCTACAAGTGTGGGTACCTCTCAAGGTCTTAAGCAGTGTTCTATTTGAGGCTACTAAAGTATGACAGCTGCCTGACGAAAAAGACTGTTATGTTCACGTTCTACCAAAGGGAAAGAACAATTCTTCATGATGAATAAAGTATGATTAGTAACTAACATTTTCAACAACACAGTTAACGAAAAAGACTTGGCTTCTACAGAAGGGTTTGTTACAATTCTTCATCAAGGGCTTTTTCATCAAATTCTACAAGTACGAAGACCTGACAATGTTTCAAATAGTGTTAACGATAAACGAGATAAAGAGACTTTCATGTTCTACCAAAGGGCTTGTTACAATATTCATCAAGGGTTTTGTAATCAAATACTTCAAGTATGGGTACGTACCTCTCTAGGTCTTGAGCAGTGTTCTATATTTGTTTATGAAAACTTTATTGAGTTGAAGGTGAAAAGACTTGACTGTTTTACCTATGAACTTGACGCATTTATGCGAAGGCTGTGCAAAGGCTAAAAGTAAACTTTCTACTGGGGATAAGTTTTTCGATTTGTTTACTATCAAGGGAAAGTTTACTCAGGAAAACATTTTTTTTCGATTATTGATTACGAGCGCCTAAAGTTTAGATTTTTCGGACAGAACATTTCAAATTCGGTGAGAGATAAATCCATAAAATTTAGAGGATGAATTCTTCATGATATTGTTGATTTAATATCAATTTTTGAGAACGTTATTCAATTTACAAAAAATGACCAAAAATAACTCAACTTATAGTTGGTCATTTTGTAAATTGAATAACTTTCTCAAAAATTGATATTAAAAAAATGTTCTTTTCATTCAACTTTATTTTGAAGGATTCATCCTCTAAATTTCATGGATTTATCTCTCACCGAATTTGAAATGTTCTGTCCGAAAAATCTAAACTTTAGGCGCTCATATCTCAAGAAGTAATAATCGAAAAAATGTTTGCCTTGGAAAACTTTTTCATTTTGATCGCTTGATGGTATAAAAATCGAAAAACTGAAAAATATCACCAGTAGAAAGTTTATTTTCAGCCTTTGCACAGCCTATATTCTACAAGAATGGAGACCTGACAAGGTTTCAAATAGTGTTAACGAAACACGTTTGTTAAGTTAGAGATGGAAAGACTTTCATGTTCCACCAAAGGGCTTGTTATAAAATTATTCATCTAGGTATTTTGATTGTATGACATGGATTGTATTTTCTTTCAATTATTGATCAAGGGTTTCGAATTCAAATTCTACAAGTATGGGTACCTCTCTAGGTCTTAAGCAGTGTTCTATTTGTTTATATATTTTTTTTTTTTTAGTTTGAGGTGGGAAGGAAGACTTGATTGTTCTACATATGAACTTGACGCATTTACTTAAGGAGGCTTATTTTAAGCAGCTACTCCATCAACGATTTCATTTGTTAACGAAAAAGACCTGTTCATGCTCTACCAAAGAGCTTGTAACAAGGTTTTTTCAAGTGATTTTAAAGGTGGTAGTCCTTGACAGGTACTCACAGTTTTCTATTTTGTTGACGGATAAGCCTTTTTGTGCCAGTCACACAAAAGCCGGTTAAATTTTAATTGTGATTAATTCCACGAGAACCAATCAGAGAAGCCGTTTTATCAAAAATGCCTTCTCTTACTGGTTTTAGTGAAATTAATCACAGTTAAAATTTAACCGGCACTTTATGTTCAGGTTTCACCTACCAAAGGACTATTTACAATTCTCCATCGAGGGTTTTTTCAATCAAATTGGACAAGTGATTTAAAAGATGATCGGCGTTGACACCAACCTCCTCACATGCAGTGTTCTACTTGTTAACTAAAAACAGTTGTTGAGATCGAGGTGAAGAGACTCTTATCTTCATGTTCTACCTCTGACTTGGACTCAATTCAACAAGTGGTTTTCTTCTAATAAAACCAAAATTCAACAAATTATTTAGAAGAAAATCGAACTTGCATAAAAACCTTCCACAAAGTTTTATTTGTTGAGTTGGAGATGGATAATACTGCTATGTTGATGTTCATTATTTCAGAATTTGACTACTTCATCTTAAATAGCTTTTTTCTGGGCTACTCTTGAATATAAATAAAAATAGAAATCCAAGTACCCTTTTTAAAATTAATTAGTCATAACATGTTTTGGCTGTATGATGTCATTATCATCTTATAATAACTTGATCTGAATGGCATCATATAGCAGACTTTTGACTAAATAATTTTAAAAAGGGTACCTATCTTCTAGGAGTGTTATACTGTCTCGTCAAAACTCTTCTATTATGACTATCTATGATCGTGTACAGTAGGTACTACCTCTATACTTTTGAGAGTATATATTTAATGAAATCGGGATCCTACAAATTATTTTGAAGGTTATAAATCTGATATCATCACAATGATTCGAAATTTAATAGTGTTGATTGATTATGAAGGGTGTTTTGATCAAATCAAAATTCTACAAGTGGTTTTGAACTTTAGATCAAAACACAATTAAAGTTTTGCTAGTGTTCAAATAAATGTGTTTTCAATTCACTTCAACTAACTTGACTCAGTTTTTACTCTAAAATGATCTTAAAAATTCAGTTTTTGAGATTTTAAAAGTACCGTATTTTAAAATCTTGAAAATTCAATTTTTGATATTTTAACATTTAAAATATTAAATTTTTGAGATTGTAAATGTACTTTAAATTAAAAAAAAAAACATAGTTGAGATTATCTCAAACTAACTTTCAATAATGTGGTGAAACTTCCACTGATAAAGGAAGCTAGAGTTTGTATAAAATATGTTGAGACTTGGAGAAAATATCTGTGTTGCCAAATTGTGCGAAATTTCAATCTTTTCATGCAAGCCCATATGACAGGATGTATTCAATTCGACAACACAGTCGATGCAGAGTTGTCAATTTGAATGTATCCAGTCATATGGACTTGCATGAAAAGATTGAAATTTCGCACAATTTGGCAACACAGATATTTTCTCCAAGTCTCAACTTATTCTACACAGACTATAGTTGTAAGCAAAGACCTTAAAGAGATATAGACCCACAATGCCTATGCCTTCCCAATGATAGTCTTACTTGAAATTGAAGGCCGTCATTGGGGTATTTTATCACGAGATATTATATCTATATATGTTTGTAATATTATAGATTACAAAGGCATTGGTATGTGATAATCTCATAGGTTGACCCCTCAATGGCCGATTTCAATTCCAAGTACGACACTAGCGCTGCATGTGAGTCAATGCATCTTTAAGGTCTTTGGTTGTAAGATTTGATATGATTAAGTTCAAATGGAAATTTTAAAATATGGAAAATATGCCGATTGCTGTGAATGATTTTTTCTTCTCAGATTGAAAAAAAAATCAGAGGTCTTAATCAAGTTCTTAGGTACATTATTTACATTAATAAGCAGCTTCTGTCTACTAGTAGGCCTACACATGAGACATTATATATATAGATTCATGAAGAAGGTTTCACGTCTCACTTTTCAATTAGCTATTTCATTCTTTACATTAAATATTTGATGTTTACACATTTTTGTAAACAGGTTTGCTTGCATTTACTGTGAATTGAATAAATTCTTTCAAGACTCCTTTTACTCTCGGAATATAGCTTTTTGGAATTTTACAGGAGCATATAGTGTTTTACAATTTTCTATATATTTTTTATGGTTAGTTGATCGTTCTCGGTGCAACCAAGCTGCCTCAGAAAAAAACATATACAATAACATTGAAGGCCTTACATTTTTCTGTATGGAATGCTAAACTATACATATCAAATTATTTATTATAAGAAAGGTACAGTAGTAAAACTATGCATAAATATAATAATCATTCGGTTACAATTATTATCATCATCATCATCTATTATTGAATACATTGACATGAATTTCATGAGTGATTCGTGTTGGAGGATCATATTCTTCATGATCAACGATTTCCCGATCTTTCTATTCCCATTATACAATAAATTTATGATATATTCATGTGTATGATAATTATAAGGAAGCATTCATTCACTTAATGTTACTCAACTATATTATAGTCCGATTGTTTTGTATACAATATATATATTTAAGAACTTATGTAGTCTTAGTGATGAATACCTATATGTATTCTTTGTGATACTTTTCCATCATTCAGTGTATAATCATAGAGAAAATATATCATATTTTAATCATAATTATGCTATCTTTCCTCTATGGTATAATATTGTTCTTTCACTCTGAAACCAGTCATGATAGTTGTTTATATTATTTATGAAATGAATGTGTATAATACATTTATATGCTTACTTAAAATGTGTATAAAGTTGTGTTTTAAAGCGTTGAATTCCAATAAACCAAATTGTGAACAAATATATTTGTAAGTTATACCTATTAGAGTTTTATGTTCCCCTCAATCCAGAATGTCCATTCCTTGAGACGGTTGCTTTGACCGCAGCCACCCCTAGTAAGTTTGAAGCCGGTTTAAAGCTCGGGATTTAGCTGAGTTCCAGACTCAGTCCTATTATTGAGTTATAAGCATTTGAAGATGAGTGATTTCTCTGATCTGTGAGTGGAGGTACGATTTCATGTTTCAGTGAATGACTCACCCTGTATTGTAGCGAAACGTCTCATATTATAGGACAACACTTGTCAAGCTCTATTCATAGCCCGAATATCAACCAAATCTGGGAGATTCGCATTTTTCATGAAATCCATTAGTAAAATCTTGAGTTATAAGCATTTGAAGATGAGTGATTTCTCTGATCTGTGAGTGGAGGGAAGATTTTTTGTTTCAGTGATTGACTCACTCTGTATCGTAGTGAAACGTCTCATACTAGTAGTTCTGTGAACAGTAGGCTAGACCTCGCGCTCAGTGAGTTACATTGACCTGTTGTTATGTTTTCTCAAAAATAAATAAATAATTTTATCAATAAAAAATGTCTAGAAAAATCCTAAATAAACAGAGCTTTCTGTCCTATATCGTACCGTGACGTGTCGTCCCGGAATGTGAGTGTGAGCGCTGTTATCAGGTCTTGCTGCAACTGTCTGCAACGTTGATGGAAAGATACAATTTTCAAGATGTTCGATGTTTTTGAACGGGTAGTATCGTAGTCCACTAGACAGCTGATTTATGATGAATAATTCTATAGTCTGATTTTTACTCCAATATTGGCGTCTGAAGGACGCTTCTTTTTCCTTTTATATTATCCTTTTAAAACCTTGTATATACGTTAACGCGCAATTTAAAAAGGAACATACCTCTCAAATTTCATGAAAATCTATTACCGCGTTTCGCCGTAAATGCGCAACATAAAAACATATAAACATTAAGAACCGTCGACTTGAATCGTCACTTTGTTTTGGCTATTTATTCATTTATTGTATAAAACACTATAATCATAATACAATTATGACATTGGAGGAAAAACTAGGCTGAGCCTGTACTATTTCTCTCCAAAAATTTTGATAAAATGTTAATGTTGTCCAAAAGTTGACATTATGTAATCACACACTGCTTCGTCACTTGATTTTCGGTCCAGGAATAATGATTTGAAAATTTAGAATTTTGAAGGTTGATGTTATACTATAAATGAATCACAATGGTTATGGTTTCGTTATCTGCCGTACCGTAATATTCAGATCTCAAGGGCGAGACTATATAAGACGTTTGCAGAGTCGGCAAGGCAGGAAGCTCCCCGATTGGTTGATAGGGTTGGTGCCTGAAACCTAACCCCCTGTATGGTCTCGCCCTGAGACTTGTACAGGTAATAATAACAATATCGAGTGAACTGGCTGGCTCAGGTCTGGTGTCACAGTTTTCAGGTCGCCACTGATCAATTTCAGGGCCTCTGACATGACCTAACGACTGTTTTTTAGGCAGCCGGGACCCAAAACAATGTTACAAATAATGTTAATCTATTACAGAGCAATTACAAAATTATTATAATCCAATGCCTCGAATGGAGTGGAGACCTCCATGGATGTCCCCTTCAATAAAGTATATATATAACCTTTTTTCAATTCACAAGAAATTTATTATCATTTAATCTGATAACTACAGCAGAATAGAGACATCTAAATAGATGTCCCTATAAAGTATTCATTTTTTTCAGTTCACAAGAAATTTATGGTTATCTGACATATTGATAGTCCTATAACTATAGCAGAATTAGAGACAACATCTAAATAGATGTCCCTATTAATTTTTTTCAGTTCATTGGAAACGTATATTATCTGAGATTGAATTGAGCTTGATTGAAAATTTAACAGCCATTATTATTCTTTGGACTGAGTGCCTCAACACCAGGGAGTTGTTTGCCTCCAAGGAAGCTCATTGCTGCTCCACCATCCATGCTCATGAATGATACATCTTCTTGCATGTTCATGGACTTGACCAGAGCTGTCGTGGCATGACCAATGACCGCCGTGAACGCACCCCGTTTTGTAGCCTCGGCCACAGACTTCATCATGCAGCGACTGCCACATGAGAACTTGTCCATCTCAAACATACCCGGCACCCCGGTCCACAAAATGGTGCCAGCTCTCTCCAGCACACACTTGGCAGCCTTGCGACTCCGCACCCCAACATCCAGTGCCATGAACCCATCTGGTACACCATCCTGCACCTTCATCTCACAAATGTCAGCACTATCTGACATCTGATTCGCCACTACCAAGTCGTCGGGAAGAGTCACTGGAACCTGGGAACTCGCTGCCTTGTCCAGAATGCACTGAACAGATGCTGCGCCATTCTCGTCGAATTCGGAACACCCTATATCTATCCCACAGGATGCTTTGAGGAAGGTCAATGCTGGTCCTCCTGTCACTATCAACTCATCGACTACTTCAATCATTTTCAATATGAATGGCACCTTTTCAGCCAGTAGTTTCCCTCCAACAATCAGAACCATGGGTTTCTCTGGACATTCTGTCATTTTTGAAAGCATTTCGATGTCCTTCTGCAGAGAACATCCAGCTGCTCTAATTTGGAAACAGGTGTTTGTAACGGAGGCAGCCGGGCTGGCAGATACACTCAGTGCATCATTCACATAGATATCAGCCAGCTTCTTTAGTTGTGACTTGAAACAGTTCACCTCTTCAGGTTTAGCGCTGATCTGGTGTCCACACTTATCACAACCGCAACCCTCCTCTTCAATGTGGAAACGCAGATTCTCGAGCAGGAAAACTTGGCCCTTGGTCGCTTTGCAGAGGGCAGCCTCCACTTCGACGCCGACACAGTCCGGCAGGAAGGTCACCTCTTTGCCAAGTTCTTTCTGGAGTGCGGCGGCCACCGGACGCAGCGACAGGGCGCAGTTCTTCTGGCCGTTGGGACTGCCCATGTGGGACGCCACCACAACATACTTGGCTCCCGCTTCCAGGGCGAATTGGATCGTTGGCACACTGGCAACTATCTTCTCAGTGTTGGCCACTTGGCCACATTCTATTGACACATCGAAGTCGACTCGTATCAGGACTCGTTTACAGGCAACATCTGCCTCCTCAATTGTTAGACGATCGAACGGCATTTTCAAAGCAAAGAATTTCCACAACTGTTACCTGTGATGCAGAAAGAATGAAATATTCAAGGTCCTATATTTGAAAATCTATCTATTTAGATACAAAGTTTCTGGCATTTTCAAAACAAAGACTTTCCACGACTGTTACCTACCTGTGATGCAAAAGTAATGAAATATCTCAAGGTCTTATAATTATTCATTTATTTAGATACAAATTTTTTGGCATTTTTAAAACAAAGAATTTCTACAACTCTTACGTAAATGCAGAAAGAATGAAATATTTCAAGGTCTTATTTATGTCAAAATTATTGCAGAAGCAATATGGTAACTACGGTACAAAATTATTGATTTTTTTGTGTAGGGTAGTTAAGATGTTGATGTTGTGTTAATTATTCATATTCAGTGGTTTTTGAATTTTCACTTTCAAACACTGTTCCTAAACTATATCAGGGTTATTATAAAGACTTTTTGTTGATATTGTGGTAGTTATTCAAATTAAATGAGAATAATTTCTTAGTCTTCTTATTCAATATTATTGTAAAGAGTTCAATCACGAAAAATAACATCAATAATTATCAACTGAAACCGGTCTTTCTACTCTGATGTAGTTTAGAAACTGTGTTTCAAAGTAAATATTTAAAAACCAGGACTTCTTTTCTGTCGAAAAATAGCTTAACGGTAGAGCATGCCTTAAACTTTTTTTTGGTCCAATTTTCCTAAGCAAACTGTAGCTGCACTGTATTATCGTAGTTGCTATATAGAGCTCCTATAGCTGATGTATAAAATACAGACTGCAATATACTAAGATGGATAGGTATAAATAGAAATATAAGTACCCTTTTTAAAATTATTGGCTAAAGTGCACGTCCAGTGCCAACATACCTGTCATCAAATTTTTGTTTGGGATCGATTTAGTGTTATTTTGAACACAAAATCACAAAAATTAAACGGCGCTCACTATTGTTTTTAAAATAAACTAAGTTCAAAGTAGCAGAACTTTACATGCATTTAACCTATAGGCTAAGTAGCAACCATAAGTAGCTAAGGTTAGGAAAAGCTGTAGGTTAGGAAAAGCTTTATGTTAGGAAAGCTTAGGTTAGGAAAAGCTTTGGGTTAGGAAAACTCAGATTAGGAATATCATAATATTTGATGATTTCAATAATCAAAATGGCTGCTCTTCATAAGTTAAATTCATGTAAAATTGTGCTACTTTGAACTTAGTTTATTTTAAAAACAATAGTGAGCGCCGTTTAATTTTTGTGATTTTGTGCTCAAAATAATATATTAAATCGATCCCAACCAAACATTTAATAATAGGTATGTTGGCACTGGACGTGCACTTACACCAAATTATTTAGTCACAAAATGTTTTGGCTGTATGATACCATTATCAAGTGATTAGAAAATTAATAAAAACATGTTCTGACTGAATAATTTCAAAAAAGGGTACTTAAGCTGCGTTTAAACCAAAGTTAATAACAAATCCTTATAGATTCTATTAGTTTGAACACAACTTATCATACACATGATGAACATAATTATGTGTTTGCCAAGTTCCGTTCAATTAATAGAATCTATAAGGATTAAGTCATTAACATTTTGTTAATAACTTTGGTGTATGTAAACCCAGCTCAAGATTTCTATTCGTATTTATATTCAAAAGTAGCCCTAAAGAAAAAAATACAGTAAGATGGATTTCGACATATCAGTGAAAAGTGACCGGTCCAGTAAAAAAATATTATTTTCTTTAGTTTTAATAAAACAATTTATATACTTGCTCGGTCGTGAATAGTCCCATTCAAATTTTATTAAAATAATATTCTGACTGTACCTACCAATCACCGTTATCATTGCGATCCCTTAATTATTATTATATTTGAAGAAAATTTAACTTACCGTTCAAGTTAATTTCACTTGAAAAATTGTGTTACCTAATAAGTGTCGCAATGAAATGACAAAAATTTGTTCTGTACCGAGATTTTTGCAAAAAGTCGAAACAATTTGAAAAGAATAACTAGAGTGTTTGAGAGTTGCATTCAATCTGTCTTTATTTATCTCTTTTAAATTGAACATATGATTCACAAACACAGGTTGCTTACTTCTTCTTTTCTTTTCTATCAAATGTTTTGGTTTGAAAAATAAAATAAATCTCAGTTTATTTTATGTAATTTGATTTTTTTGAAATTCAAATTGAATATTGGGAAGTGTTATGATAGAATAGAATTTTTTTTAATTGATGATAAAATAATAGTGTTGAGATCAATTTTTATATCAAAGTAAAATTTTGTACTGTATTGAGTAGTCTATAGCTGCATTTACACCAAAGTTATTAACAAATTGTTTATTTTTCTGTCCTTATAGATTCTATTAGATTGAACTGAACTTGACAAACACATATTATGCACATCATGTGTATGATAAGTTATGTTCAATCTAATAGAATCTATGAGGACGGAAAAATAAACAGATGGAATTAAATAGAGAATGCATTTATTCAAATGCTAATTAATATATAATTATTATTTAACGAAAATCCTAAATAAATGCTGCAAATCACCCCGAAGACTTCTGCTACTGCAGACATTGATAACAGGGTTAACAGCTAGATGGAAATTCGATGAGAACTACTATCCAAAAATTATTTTATAATTAATATATAAGTTCTCATCGAATTTCCATCTAGCTGTTAACCCCTGTTGTCAATGTCTGCAGTAGCAGAAGTCTTCGGGGTGATTTGCAGCATTTATTTAGGATTTTCGTTAAATAATAATGAAAAATGAACATTTTTTTAATAGCTTTGGTGTCAACGCAGCTTTAAATTTTTAAGTTGTAGTGTACGGTATGATAGTGAATTTCCTTGTAGGGAAATTAAAATTATTGAAGTAAGATAAAGTAATTTTCATTTCAGTAGTAAATTTCTATTTTCATTCAAGTCGCTATCAATTCTTCAGAAATTGAACAGCAGCTTCCATTTTATTAGAACAATAAAGCTGGGTTTACACCAAAGTTATTAACAAAATGTTAATAACCTAATCCTTATAGATTCTATTAGATTGAATGGAACTTGTCAAACACATATGCTCATCATGTGTATGATAAGATATGTTTAATCTAATAGAGTCTATATGGATTAAGCTATTAACATTTTTTTATTAACTTTGGTGTAAACGCAGCTTAATAATAATTACTATTATACTTCTGTGCTGACTTGAGCTAATTTTCATCTTTATTGTTAGCATTGGCTTCTCCTCTACAGAGCCACTACATTGAGGTGCACGTTATAATGGCAGTTTTTATCTTTGTCTATCATTCAACAAAGCGGATAGCGCTATCTCTTTCTCGCTTTGCTTTGTTGCCAGATCTTATCTTCGTAGAATTGATAATTATTTAACAAAATATTTCATCTTAATGATGAAAAATTATTATGAAAATATTAGAGAATATAATTTCCTGCTTAATAGAATATAATTGATTATTTCAAACGAGAATGAACAGTTAATATTACATCAAATCTGTATCAGTTACCGTCTATAGAAAGCATTGACAAGACAGAGGATCGGCAACGTTGTTCTGCTATCTTTCTCCACTTATAACGTGGACCTCCATATACAATAATATTGAGATGAAAAATCAAGTACCTTTTTACGTTACATTATAAATTTATTTTTAATTATAATATAACACTAACTTTAGAGCCATTTTCAAATACAATAATCATGAAACATGATGTTGTTTTCAATACGAAACATGCTGCAGATAACTGATAAAATCTGAGAAAATTACTTCATGCTTTTTATTTAGTTTTCATTTTTGTTTTCTCTGAGGTATTAGCGAAATAATTTGCAAAAAAATCCGCCCGTCAGGTGGAATCGAACCACTCTGCCGCAAGACAGCTACAGATTTGAAGTCTGCACACTGGACCACCAGCGTTCAGCCGGGCAGTTCCAACTAGTGTTACAAACCTGTTTTTAAGTATCGTCAACACAGATTCCATCAACTACACACATAGTACTGAGCAAGTGGGAGGGATTTGATAGTCAGCCATTGATGGGTAGGCACCAACTATACGGGCGGAATAGACGCGAAGGAAATTTTTCACTGCAAGAAAAACAAGATGCATGTTCTCTTTTATGGAAAACACTATTGAGGTCCACGTTATAATGGCAGTGGAGAAAATATAGGAGAACAACGTTGCCGATCCTCTGTCTTGTCAATGCCTTCTATAGACGGTAGCTGATACCTAGGTTTATTGATGTAATATTTAACGGTTCATTCTCGTTTAAAATAATCAATCATATTCTATTAAGGAAGAAATTATATTTTTCAATAATTTAATAATTAAGATGAAATATTTTTTCAATTAATTATGAATTCTACATTGTTAAAAAACGATCTGGCAACAGAGCAAAGGGAGAAAGAGATAGTGCTTTGTTGAATGATAGACAAGGGTAGCAACACCAATGTTAATCAAATACTGTCTTTCTTATAATCATTATAATGTCTTTATTATTGTTATAATGACATTGTTTGATTGGCAATAGTGTTAAAATTGATTTATTTTTAAACTTGAAAATGACCAAAGTAGGCCGAAACTAGTTGTTTGAAATGTTCTAGAGTTTAAAATGTTTTAAATAAAAGGGAATTTAATGTTTTTATATAGTTTTTAATAATGTTAATAAAGTAGCCCATATACAATTGAAGTGACTAACTAACAAATTAATCTCATTTGAAAAAATAGTTATTTAATCATTGAAAAAAATATTCTCTTGACAAATAAATTATAGACTTAATTGATTAGGCCTATTTCAAAGAAGAATCGAACAGTTAATTATTAGATATATCGGTATCCGCTACCCTCTAGCAGAGGCAAGGCAGAGAATTGGTACCCATGGTAACGCTGTTCTCCTATCTTTCTCCACTGTCATTATAACTCGAGGTTCAGAGGTCCTGTAAAAGTGTCATTCATTTTTCAGTTCAACTTTCAAACCGCTCTTACTTATTCTGGGAGTTCGAGGACCACACTAGTTGGGAATAACTGGAAATTTACTCCAATATTTTTTTTAGAAAATAAGTTGACTTTGAAAAGGATCTATCATCAAATTAAGTACACAATATAATAATCTAAATCAAGAATTTATTCAGTAATGTGAGTTTGAAAATATTTTTTCAATGTTGTTTTCTAATAGCAAAAAGTGAAAATAATATTGTTATGTACAGAGGTATAGTTGGAGACGTGATGTTTTCAATAGAAACCAGTAATAATATTAATAGGCTATTAAAACTAATATTCCGAATGAATTGGTTATATACTATCTGGTAAACAAAAAAAGATTGCTATACAAAAATTATGAAGCATTTTATCTGAATAGAGATGCAATAGGCCTAGATAGGAACTCATTAGTAATCAAATACTGTGTATTTCAAATATTGTTATGATTACTTATATATGCAGGCACAGTACACAATGATAAATTTGTCAGTCAGACAGACAAAAGAAAATCCAAGTTAAAACATAGACCTCACAACATTCGGTCAAGTATTCTATTATTTCAGAAAAAGGGAACTATAATTTTATTTTATAAATAAAAATAAGTTGTCCTGATTCCATACATTTTGAGAAGATATTATTTATTTATTTATACATTGATGGATACAATATCATTCTCAACTATGAATAATTTATTTTGGCATGTGTGAATATTGTTCTCTATAGCAAAGTTGCCAGCCGCTGTTCAAAATAGAATAAAAACAGAGAGCGAGAATGAGATTTTGATATTGTTCATATCACTCAAACCCACACATAAACAAATTTAGATTGACGTAGACATTGTTTGCCAGCCACGGATAAATGGAGTTGATGGTCAACTTGAGGTAACGTTAAATTAGTAACAAGTCAGTTTGAAACAATAGAAGTGAACTTTCATCCGAATGTGGATCTCTTGAATTTTAACGAGATCTAATTATAAAAAAAGAACAATTAAAGTAGTACTCTATTTTGACAATAGACATTCATAAAAAAACTGTTTCATTCTCAATTATTGACCGAGCGAAGTGAGGTCTAAGATTCAAGTCGACGGTTTGGCATTTCTCCTAATGTTTAAATGTTCAAATGTTTATATGTTGCGCATTTACGGCGAATCGCGGTAATAGATTTTCATGAAATTTGACAAGTATGTTCCTTTTTTAATTGCGCGTCGACGTATATACAAGGTTTTGGAAATTTTGCATTTCAAGGATAATATAAAAGGAAAAAGGAGCCTCCTTCATACGCCAATATTAGAGTGGAAATCAGACTATAGAATTATTCATCATAAATCAGCTGACAAGTAATTACACAGATGTGTGGAGAAGCCAATCTATTGCTGTATTTCCATAAGGTCTATAGTTTCAATCAGGTACTTATGGATGAGAATACTGCGTGAGGTCTACTGTTCACAGAACTAATAGTTTATTAATCTTGATTAAAATCTTAAAACTAGTAGTTCTGTGAATAGTAGACCTCACGCAGTATTCTCATCCACAAGTACCTGATTGGAACTAGACCTTATGGAAAGCAATAGACTGGCTTCTCCACACATCTGTGATTCACTTGTCAGCTGATTTATGATGAATAATTCTATAGTCTGATTTTTACTCTAATATTGGACGTATGAAGGAGGCTCCTTTTTCCTATTATATTATCCTTGAAATGCAAAATTTTCAAAAACCTTGTATATACGTCGACGCGCAATAAAAAAAGGAACATACGTGTCAAATTTCATGAAAATCTATTACCGC
This sequence comes from Nilaparvata lugens, assembly GCF_014356525.2. Taxonomy (NCBI): domain Eukaryota; kingdom Metazoa; phylum Arthropoda; class Insecta; order Hemiptera; family Delphacidae; genus Nilaparvata; species Nilaparvata lugens. The sequence goes on from NC_052512.1 coordinate 17,053,535, forward strand.
GGTTCGCCGTAAATGCGCAACATATGAACATACAAACATTTAAACATTTAGAGAAATGCCAAACCGTCGACTTGAATCTTAGACCTCACTTCGCTCGGTCAAAAACATTTAAACATTAAGAGAAATGCCAAACCGTCGACTTGAATCTTAGACCTCACTTCGCTCGGTCAATTAATCTTAATTCAAATCTTAAAATAATCAAGCATCTTAAATCTGTGTAAAATTATTATCTTTATTCCAGTTTATTTTGATAGGCCTATCTAGTAGGCATGTATGGAAGTCGTAGGAGCAGTATTGAAAATATATAATGAGAAAAAGGAATATTAGATAAATTCAATAATAGAAAGATATCGTACATTTTATTGGGAAATCTCTCTTTAAAACACAATATAATATCTTAGACTCTCTCAAATAACCACCCACCTTCTAGTAAAGATGGAGCAAATTTGTTTATTTCCTTCAGTTACAATTCTTGGAAGTGTCTGATATTCTTCTTATGTTATTCTATCAAACTCAATATGAAAGAGTTCACATATTATTCTCGTATTATATAACTTCTCAATTTAGTTATTTTACTCCAAAATCAAGAAAGAATGATTTTCCCTTGTAGCCCAACTATTTTCAACTAAAGGAGATTCATTGTTTAAGAAGCTTAGAAAGCTTTACAAGGAATGGTAAATGTTATTCAAGAAGTAATAATTAAAAAGGGTACAGGATATTTGAGTTTCAATTTTAGTTTTTATTCGAGGGTATCACCCTCAGAAAAAGAAAAAAATCGTTATCTGAGTGTCCCGGATCCATAGACATTGCGTAAAAGTTAAATTTGACTGCTAATCCTGATAAAGTTATTTCTATGTTCAAAATCTACAATATTATTGAAATCGTACAGTACCGTAATGAATTTTGATTGTGAGAAAATTATTTATTTTATACAATTAAACATTTTAATTTTTATTATTATGTGACAGATTGGAATTTAAATCTCAATTGATCCATGGTGGACCGTTTAGTCTATAAATACGTGTCAGCTATAATATTGTTCTAATGTGATAATAGGGTTATACAGTTTTGTGAATTAGAATGCACCTATAGCGTCGATATCATTATAAAACATTATTAAAAATAATCTATGATTTTAATTATTATCATTATTCAATGCTACTCATTTACAAGCACTAAGTACAAGTCCATACTCCATCACTGTTTTTAAGTAGTCTCACGTTCTTTAGTGAGGTCCACGTTATAATGGCAGTGGAGAAAGATAGAAGAACAACGTTGCAGATCATCACTGTCTTATCAATGCCTTCTATAGACGGTAGCTGATAGATGTAATATTAAATGTTCATTCTTGTTCAAAATAATCAATTATATTTGTTCAATAATTCATAACGAATTTTCATAATTAAGATGGAATATTTTGTTAATCAATTATTAATTGAACATTGTTAAAATAGATCTGTCAACAGAGCAAAGCGAGAAAGAGATAACTCTATCCACTTTGGTGAATGATAGACAAGGATAGCAATACCATTGCTAACCAAACACTGCCATTATAACGTGGACCTCACTATAGATCCACCAACTTTTGTGTACCTTATTCTATTGGTCTACAATATGCTTGTAGATTCAGGCCTCGAGTTAGTTATATTATAAATTTATCATTATACTAATTATACAAAATGAATTTATGGATCTGGAAGGTGAATACTACAACAAACAAAAACTTCTCCACTATTTGGTTTCAAATATTGGTAAGTTAATTTAAAAATACAGAGAGTTCATAAAATCTGGTATAATCCCATCCATATTCACTTATCTTTTCAAGGCTAGGCTACTGATTACTAAAAAAAACGATCAAGTATCCTTTATTTTCCATTCTATTGTGTTAATAACTGGTTAGCCAACCATAGTTGGCTAGGTATTTTTCCTCCTTTCTTTCTTTTCAGCACACCCCGCCAAGAAGCCTGTTTTTGTATTTTACTAGAAATTTATTTTTGATTGTGATTTTTTGTGTTTCGATTTCTTTTATGTTTATTGTATTGTGTTGATTTGAATAAAATTATTAATTGATAATAATTATTCTCTCATTTTATTGTGTTAATAATGAAATAGAGGGCACTTGATCAACTACCTACCTTTTATTTTTTCATTTTATTGTGTTTATAATAGAATAAAGGATACTTGATCATTTTCATTTCGTTTCAATTCCATCAATGTATGAGTTTGGGGCCGTATTCATAAACGTCTCACATTTCTAGCCAATCGCACGCTCTGGTTGCCAAGCAAACCTCAATTGGCTAAGACAGTTCTTAAGTGTCGTTCCAAAAAGTGAGAATGAGCCAAGGAATGGAGCTACTATCGAACTTCGATAGAATACAATATGATTATTTATAATACTCTAACAGTAGTTGATATTCATGAAAATGCTTGAAAACTGTAAAAATGAAATAAATAAACTACCTACATTCATAGATTATTAATAAAATTTTTAACTTTCAGCCAGTTTATAGTGGAATGAGCGAGTTTCACAAATAAATTATTGTGCATATCTAATTTTTACTGTCCCCTACTTTGAGTTCTATGCCTATTGTCTGTGAATAAAATTTAGTGTTCTAATTTTCTTAATTTGAAGTCCATCTATAACTTATGAGCATAATCATTATTTAAAGATAAACTGTTTCTTACTATGATTGAATTATATTTTATGATACCGGTATACATCATCTAAATCATCCTCATAGTATCGTATATTTAAGATTAAAAAATTATCATTAAATATTATCATTGATAAAATGAGCAATATATTATTCAAGTAATTCTTGGTTCATTTGTGAATATCATCATTGAATTTCAATGATTATTCCCTTAATTTATTTAATTATAATAGACTACTGTATAAGCTTTCACTAGTAGCCTATTTATTTCTTGAATGAACTTGTTTCAAATATTAAAGGTTATAACAGAATTAGTATCAATAATTTCATAAGAAGAAAGCTACAGATAACTGAATGACGATAGCATGAATATTTTATATATATCTTATATCTTATGGTTCCCTGTCAGCTAGACAAATTGAAAACAATTTTTTTAGTTTTTTGTTTTAATGAATATTGTGAATTAGGCCTATATTGAATCATAATTCAAACTACTTTATTTTTCAAGTATTTTTGAGATAGAGAAACAATTCATACGGCATTTTACTGGAAATTATATGAAAATTCAATATTATTTTATTATTACTGAATATTTTATCAATGATGTAATTAACCTTCCGGCAGGCGCGCTGTTGTAAAAAGTACAACAGGTTGTAAGGTATATCAACAGTGTCAGTTTTTTTGCTGCACAAAACTATTGAATGGGGTGGTGTTAGTGAATGAGTCACCTATGCATTTCAAAACTTTCCCCCATCACTCCACTGAGTTGCAGTATCAACCGAGCCATTGGTCAGTCTAGGTGCAATTTAGTAGCGACAGTGCATAAGTCGCACTGTGCATAAGATAGGGAAAGACTGTATTCGGGGACTGTAAACGAACCAATAACACAGAATTGATGGCTTTGCTTGATGTACCTTATTGGGCTACGAAATGGTAATCATTAAAATGTTTATAGGCGTAAAATAATCTAAGAAGGTGGAAAAAGTAAATATAAAATTAATTTCTATGTTTTGACAGTAAACAGATTACATAACACTAGGAAAATTGGATGTTGTACAAAATACAACACGCGACTGCTCGTGTGATTGAGAAGGGCGCGACTACCGGAAGGTTAATTAATACGAAATATATGAGAAACCATATAATATACAACTCGAGGAATTTTAAGAATTGATTGTTTCGTTTCTCATTATGAACATGAATTTATCGAATTGTAGCTCCAAAGTAGAATGCTCATATTGTATGAATAATGCAAAGAATTGAAGATAGAACAATACCTACCAGCATAATTCATAGAATGGGAAACGATATTATCAATGATGTTCTCAAATTAAACTTAGGCTATAATATATTATCAGTGTCTTACAAAAATATAATATATTACATAGGCTACCTATTCATAACATTACTTACATTTTTGTCTTTGTTCGCTTGTATACATGCAATCGAAATCTAAAGATATTATTCAAAAAAAAAAAAAATACTAACTGAAAAACACCGTTTTATTTTGTCACATCCACACTTTATTAGACAGATACTACATTAATATCTGTAGATGTGACAAAATAAAAGTGTGTTTCTTCAATTATGGAAAAATACTAACATTATTTTATATTGTGATCCAATATGTATCTTAAAATCCTACAATAAATTACCGGCAAGAATGTATTTGGTAACTCACTTATTTAACCGACTCACAACCCACATTTGATTCAGAAACACTGAATGAGATGAATATAATTTATTATCATCCTATTTTAGTAATAGATTTGTGTTAATAATTACAATATTCTCATAGCATATACATATCAATCATAGAAATAAATTTAAGTTCGATTACCGGTACCTAATAATTCTCAAATGATAAAATAAATGTATACTGAGGTCCACGTTATAATGGCAGTAGAGAAAGATGGGAGAAAAACGTTGCCTCTTGTCAATGTCTTCAATACTAACTGATACAGCTTTAATATTAACTGTTCATTCTCGTTTAAAACAATCAATTATATTTTATTAAGCAATACATATTTTTTCCCGATAATTTCATAATGAATTTACATAATTAATACCAGGCGCACACCGACGCGAATATATTGCGGAATTTTGATGCGGTGCAAATTCAATTCGGAGAACTTGCCGTGCGCAAATTTAATACCATTGCTGTGTATGTGCTACTGGCGCAAACCAATGCGTTGCAAAATATTCGCAACTATTGCTACATGCAGCATAAGATGAAATATCTTGTTAATTATTAATTCTAACAGAGCAAAGCGAGAAAAAGACAGCGCTATCCGCTTTGTTGAATGATAGATAAGGATAGCTATAACATTGCTGATCAAACACTGCCAATAAAACGTAAACCTCACTATATAGATAAAAATGATATTAAACTAAATTATTATCTTATAACACTAGATAAATTTCAAGAATTTAATAAATCTTCGATATAGCCTACTCTCTCAATTCAAATACTTCAGTGAAGATGATATTATTATATATAGATATAAAAAGTTCTAAAAGTTACATATCCTAGGGCCGAAATATGACTAGAAATATTATAAATATGGTGGGAGTAATATCTAAAAGAATGAATTATATAATCTAGGAAGAAATCTTAAAGTCTAGTTTCGATTATTTCTATTGGAAGATAATGACACTACCTATTATTTTATGGATACCTACTGCAGACGATGAGTTCGGTAGGCTACCTAAAAATCTCTGATGCTCACCGTCTGTCATTGTTTATGAGCTGGAAACTGCAAAAAAGAATAGAAGTTATCAAAATGTGAAGCTATCAAATGTTATCGAATGAAGTTTTTAAATGCATGGATAAATATGAATAGATAGATAAAATAAAAATCTGGTGTGGCGCACTCACACAACTTTCCTCGCCGTTATGAAAATTGATTACCTGACGCTAGTGTTCACGCGCATCTCAAGTCTACTTGTAAACAAAGATCTGAGCCAGCTGGTGACAGGACAATAACGCTGGAGACATACGAGGTCTGCTATCTCTTCATAGTGAATCATTCAACAGTTTGCAATTGGATAATCACATTTTCCCGAATCTCGAGCTTATTTTCAATTTTAGCTGAGAATGTTACTGAACATTAATTGTAGAGATTTTCATGATCAATCTTTTCCACTCAAAATGTTTTGTTTAAATTGTATCTGAAGCCTGATAATTGGGAATCTAAAATCAAACTTTGCATAGATGGGGCGCAGCTCCTGAAATTTTTACAGATATGGGTTTTGTGGCAGTTGATAGAGCTTATCAATGACTATTCTAGGTATGAATTTGATCAAAATCGTTAAAGCCGTTTTCTAGAAAATCGCGAAAAACCCTGTTTTTGACAACATTTTCTCCATTTTAGCCCCCATCTTGAATTGCATTTGATCGAAATTGTTCGTGTCGGATCCTTATATTGTAAGGACCTTAAGTTCCAAATTTCAAGTCATTCCGATAATTGGGAGATGATTTATCGTGTACACACACACACACACACACACACACACACACACACACACACACACACACACACACACACACACACACACACACACACACACACACACACACACACACACACACACACACACACACACACACACACACACACACACACACACACCTATGGTAATAGGGCAAGGAAAGTAAAAATATTGAATTAGAATAGAAGTTATAGATGCACCTAAAGTCGCGTTTACACCAGAGTTGTTATCTGTGTTTTCTTACAAATTTAGACAATTTGATGCCAATCTCTCAAACATTACAGCAACATTATTGTCGTAAACTTGTGGAAATCCTTGTTTCCTAGAAATTTCGTTCACCACTCAGTACGTGGAAACACTGATAAAGTTGCCAACAGCATGTTCTCCCTCGCCTCTCTGGGCAAAAAATGGAACATTTTTGTTGCTCTACATTATTTGAGTAGCCTGTTTCCTAAAAACAAATTGACAACTTCTTAGTAGAACTATTTGTTAGTTTACCCCCCTCGGCTCAATTCGGGACCTCTGTTAAGGCTGTGCAAAGGCTAAAAATGAACTTTTCACTCGTGATATTTTTCGATTTGTATATCATCAAGCTATCAAAATGAAAAAGTTTTCTCAGGAAAACATTTTTTTCTGATCATTACGGTACTTTTTGAGATATGAGTGCCTAAAGTTTGAATTTTTGGGACAGAACATTTCAAATTCCATAAGAGATAAATCCATGAGATTTGGAGGATAGATTCTTCATGGTATTGTTGATCTAGTAAAACCAAAATTTCCTTAAATATCAATTTTTAAGATAGTTATTCAATTTACTAAAAATAACCAATAATAACTTTTAGTTGAGTTATTTTTGGTGAATTGAATAACTTCTTCAAAAATTGATATTTTCAGAAAATTTATGTTTTACTAGATCAACAATACCATGATAGATTCATCCATCCTCTACCTAATAGATACCTACTAATTATCTATATTCCTCTACCTAATTTATCTATCCTACCTGATAGATCCATCCTCTAAATCTCATGAATTTATATTCTACCGAATTTTAAATGTTTTGTCCCAAAAATTCAAACTTTTGGCATTCATATTTCAAAAAGTAATGATCAGAAAAAAATGTTTTCCTGAGAAAACTTTTTCATTTTGATAGCTTGATGATATACTAATCGAAAAACTTTGAAAAATATCACCAGTAGAAAGTTCATTTTTAGCCTTTGCACAGCATTAACCTTCCCTCTCCCTAGACCTAGACTCCTCTAAAGTTTTTCGCCACTGCGAATGAAGAGTTTGAAAACTTAGTATTATAGATTTTTCCAGTGAAATATGTCTAGTGCTGAGGGTAGTGAACTGTCATAGTGGTTTTTACAGCAATGATAATGTAGGTCTAAAGGCTACTATCCTATTACCTTACTATCCTAACCACAATAGAGACTTCAATCTCACCCAAGTCCCTACCTACTTTTACCTTTGAATAGTCCAAAGACGTTAAAGAGGTATATACCCACAATGCCTATGCCTTCCCAAATTGAAATTGAAGGCTGCCATTGAGGTATTTTAGCGCGAGAAATTCAAAAATTATAGGGGAGAGAATGCTGTTTTGGCGCTGCAATACAGTTTAATATTAGGCTGTTTAACTTAGGGAATATCATTTATATGATTTGAAGTTACCAATAATCGGTTCTTCAAGTCCTCATAAATGATAGTCCCGTAGATATAATATAGTTTTAATAATTCACTGACATAAGTGTACGGTAAGTTAATTAACATTTTGCCTTTACTCAGATGTAAGTTAACTGCTATCTTTTTAATTTTTCTGGTCTCCATGACAAACAAACGGTGTTTTGAAACGATGTTATTATAAATAACCTTATTCATCTAATAACATAGGCTTTTAAAGTTTTGTGCTTTGAATTTTTATAAAAATGCTATTTTTCGATCATTGATAAATAGTGTTCTGTGCGATATTTTAGTATTATATTTTTCATCTATACTTCTTTAACTTTATAAATTTGAATTATAATTCCAATAAATAAATGAATGAATTAGTACATTATTTCTGTAATCATAAATAAATCAAACTAATATTTGTAGTAGTAGAATTCATAAGTTTCTGGCAAACTTTAAACTATTATTTCATAAGCTTATGGCATTGAAGTTCTACATCCTTGTTCACTAGATTAACTCATAGATCAATGGATAGCTTGACATTATTAAACTCAATAAATATACAGGATGAGAGTATGAAGTAACAGTATTTAAGAAATACAAATGCAATAGGCTAGTATGAATATCCATTCGGCAAAACCTGATATCTCATTTTTTTCGAAATCAGATTACTTTATTCGTATTCCTCATATCAATATTTACAAAATGGCAAATTCAGATAATTATGTAATATGAGCTCTAGTAGTGGAGTTAAGCATGAATGATGATTAGGCAGACTTCAATGAAAGTATTCAAGATATTTCAAGCACAAAACAGGCATCAAGGTCTATATTCCTAATAAATCACATTTCAGATTCTTTGAATAGTCTAAATCAGTTAGCCTAATAGAAATATTACTTCCTCACTCAGACTTTTCATATTAATTCTTGTTTACAAAACAAGTAGGCTACCAAAATATTTAGGCCATATTAGTAATTTAGCATAAATTCTTTTATTAACTGCTACTGGTATACAAAGAATAGAACTAGAATAAAAATCTCTAATAATCAGACATTAGATGTATAAAAATAAATTTTCACTAACTTGTGTTAGTAAACTTACCTAGGCTACCAGGCCTAGGTAAGATCTAACCTGGGCCTTATTACAATCAATTTATTTGGACTAAACCTGCAAAAATTAAATATGAGTGGTTGCAAAGTTTCAAACTATCATAGATGAATAACAAGTGAGCAATTAAAATATTAGTCTCAAGTATTATCAAACGTATTGCTAAATGTATTTGTTTTGTAGTTACATGTGATAGAAAATGTTGACACTTGACAGTTCTATTTGATCTATTGCTACAATTTATAGCTGAACAAAACTTTTTCATTGCTGGTAATCTAACCAGCTATGTTTCCAGCGTTTCTATGTAACCAGAATTTATGGAAATTTCAAATAATTCAATATTTATCATTGATTAATCCACCATCCACAAACAAATCACCACTTATGGGCCTGTAATAATCTTCCAGGTTGACCCCTCAATGGCCGATTTCCACATGTTCAATTCCAAGTAAGACACTAGCGCTGCATGTCAGTCTATGCATCTTTAAGGTCTTTGGAATAGTCCTTTGTCTTTTTTCCTCCTTACACTGAGAGTTTCGAGTCTCGTATCTACACTCGTGCTCATTCAATTCATTCCTTTGTCACACTGCCCCACCTCTCTCCCGCTCTTTTCCTCTCTCTTTCTTGCAATCTTTCTAACAAACTGTATCACCTCTCTCTCTCTCGAGCACACTCTCACACTATCTCCCTCGCTCACTCGCTCTCTCAATGTACCTTCAAGGTAGCTCTCCCAAAATTCATTCGCGGTCTAGTCTAGCTTTCCTCCGTTTTTCTTCTTTCCCTACCACTTGCCCCACCCATCTACATTCGTCCATCCTGGTGACATGTGTTTTGTATTATTAAATGGATGAATAAATTATAAATACAGTAATGTAGATGATGCCACAGTAACCAGTTCATAGATAGTGCGTGGAGTTTTCGGTTCAAGATTTTCCAGTTTTATTCAACATTTAAATTTTTTGGATAATTGTTTCTAGTTCTGTGAGATTGAGTAATTCATGATATCTATATTTATTGAAGATTTATTGGTTTTTTGGAGCGTAAATTGTTATTTTTAAAATGATAGTAGTTTAACCTACAATTTTATTTTGACAATAGTAAAAATTTGAGAAGGAACAGTTTTGGGCATAAGCCTGTTGTGCCTTCTCACATAAGTGTAATTATTGTACATGACTGAATAAATAAAATGATGAATAAAACAATATAAAAACTTGTAGTATATTTTATTAAAAACTTTATATTAATGACTAGTTTTGACCACAGGTCATTTTCAAGTTAAAATGTAAAAAATAAACAAGTTGATACTAGATAATAATGAACATATGCTTATTTTCATATGATCAATTTATTTCTTATTCATTATTTTTGGTTGAAGTTATGGAATTTTAATCATATTTAGTTTTAATTTTATCAAGAATAGAATTATTTAAGTCAAGTTGAATCATATTTATAAAATTATTCCTTTTTGATTTGCAGTTTTATAGATATAAAATTCTTCTTTTACATTCAATTTATTACTTTCTTTACCAAAGCTTAATATTTTCATATTAGAATTTATATCGATATAACTATGATTAGTTTCTATTACTGTAAAGGTTCAGCAAACGACGATTTTTGAGTAGTATTTTATTTTGAAGCCTGAATATGTTCATTGAACCTTTTTTGGAAACATCTACGTGTTTGATTTTACAATAAAAAACGTGTAAATCTACATGTAAAAAAATTCACAATATTACTACATTCCAGTTCTTAAACGCCTGACTTTTTAAATTGTTCTTGTTGTATTTTTTATTAGAAATTTTCCTTATTAGATCAAAGCATTATTTGTTGTTTTGCATCCTAAATAGAATATATATTTGTTGTGAAAGTCTTCTTAATTGCTTTATTGAGAAGTGTTGTATGGAACACAAAAATGTTATTTTACACATTTTAACTTGAAAATGACCTATGGTCAAAACTAGTCGTTAAAATATTTCAAAGTTTTCAATAAAGGGTAACTTACTACAAGTTTTTATATTGTTTCTATTAATTTGAACAAAAGTAGCCCATATAAGTGAAGTGATTTTATAAATAAATATATATCTTATACTCACTTTCATGTTGGATTGCAGCAGAATCTTTGCAAAAGGAAACTTCAGTTAACCCAATAAGCAATCGATATAAATTTTCAGATTGATTGGAAAGAGGAAATGCCTAACCAGGATAGAGATGGCAATCCTACAATCTCGATGTAGGGGAGGACCAAGTTATGTGGGATTGAGTGAGGTTAGGAAGGGTTTTGGGCAATCGTATGCTAATGCAAGGATCTGAGCAGAACGGCTGTGACAACTAGGGACAACGTCGTGGTCACTGCCACTGTTGTCACGAAGACAACCGTTTTCGAAGCGGAACTTTTTCGTCGCAGAGGTGGGTCGATGGGCTCCAGGCACTCGAATTCACAGCAGTGCTCCCCGATCAGGAACCGTTTGCACCGTTTCTGCAACAAAATAGGGCCCACAATTTAGCATCAATACCAACCATCACAAATATCAACCATCTATATCATAAGAGAGAGTAGGGTTATGTTTGTTTGCATCAAAACATGTCAATTTGTGGATTGCATAGGCCTACCAGAAAACCGGGAATGATTCAAGTCTCCAAATTTCGCACATAGATTCTAAAAATATCAATCTCATGCACCTCTTCTTCTTCTTCTTTGGCTGTGCCTTATCCCATTTAAATGGGGTCGGCATTCCTTCCTCTTAGTCTGCCTCTCCACAAAGCCCTATCCAATGCTTCCTCTCTCCTCCAACCACTCTCCCGCAAGTCAGCCGCTATTCTATCTCCCCACCTCATCCTAGGTCTACCTCGTCCTCTCACACCATCCAAAACAAAATCCTGCACTCTTCGTCCAGCATAATCCTCCTCCCGTCGCTGTACATGCCCAAACCACCTAATCCTTGTCTCCTGCATTTTCTTTCCCAGTGGTCTAACTTTTACAGTGCCTCTGATCAATTCATTTCTTATTTTATCTCTTCTTGTAACCTCACACATCCATCTTAGCATTCTCATCTCAGTCACTTCCATCTTTCGTTCCTGTTTCTTTGAAATGGGCCATGTTTCTGTTCCATACAGCATAGCTGGCCTCACAACTGATCTATGCACCTCAACAATCTCATGCACCTCAAAGCCCAAATTTCAATTTTTCTTCTAGATTTTTCAGAATTAATGTTCGAATTTCATTCATGGGACATGAATACATAGGCTACCTTATGCTGTATATAGAACTATAATCTAGAGAGACTACCTCTTCAAAACATATGTATAAAATTGTCAACTAAATCAATAAGCAGTCTAATTTTGTAAGGTTGGCATTAAGTTGAGGAAGGTTTCTAAACAAGATTTGAGTTCTGCCACTTTATTAGGTTAGCACCAAGTTGATGAAGGACTTATCTATACTATAATAAAGGAGAGAACTGGCTTATACACTTACAGGATAGGAAAAAATTATGTTTGACACATCATCACGTCTGTACTACTGGTCTGATTAACTTGAAATTTTGCATAATTATAGATTTAAAATTAACCGAGGAAGGTTACTGGCCTATTTTCAATTTTTCAAGATTTCATTACGTCAAGTTTTAAAATAGACCCTTGTGGAGCAGGGGTAACATGCTAGTCACAAATAAATTTGTCTCATCTATACTCTGTACAAAATTACTTTTAACTTGGGAGGGACATGCGCAGCAGAGAAGGCACACAGCGGTAGGAGTAACGAGAATAAACATAGAATAGGCCTACGCTCTTATATGAGCTGCATTCTATAGAAGGTATTGACAAGACAGAGAATCGGCAACGTTTTTCTCCTATCTTTCCCCACTGCCATAATAACGTGGACATCACCATAGGGCCATATTACATCTACATAGTGACTATACTCTGTACAAAATCACTTTTGACTTGGGAGAGAATTGCGCATACGGCGGTAGGGATACAACGGAGGCGATGCTGCTGTTCTGAACCGACCAGCGTCCTCCAATTTCTATAGTGTGGTCCACGTTATAATGGCAGTGGAGAAAGATAGGAGAACAACATTGCCGATCCTCTGTCTTGTCAATGCCTTCTATAGACGGTAGCTGATACAGGTTTATTGATGTAATATTAACTGTTCATTCTCGTTTAGAATAATCAATTATATTTTATTAGGCAAGAAATTATATTTTTCAATAATTTCATAGTGAATTTTCATAATTGAGATTAAATATCTTGTTGATGAATTATTAATTCTACATTGTTGAAAGACGATCTGTCAACGGAGCAAAGCGAGAAAGAGATAGCGCTATCCGCTTTGTTGAATAATTATAGACAAGGATAGCAATACCATTGCTGATCAAACACTGCCATTGTAACGAGGACCTCACTGAAGTGAGTATTCAAAAAGTCTAATTGATTGGCAACCGCGCTTCTGCCTATAACCATAGATGAAGGATAAGTAAGTAACTATATTATTCTTGTCTCTGCTATAACTCTATCCGCACTGTAATTGGCTGATCTCACTCCATTTCTCTGCGCCGCATCTAGGAAAAATTTAGAAAATCAATGAGCGTAAAATCACTTTTGTCTTGTCTGTATAGATATCATGTATTATATCATTCAAATCTTTTATATCAATCATAAACTATACCTTCCTATTGAAAAAAATCTGGTGTGGTACACTCACACAACTTTCCTTGCTCATTGATCTATAAGCCTCATTCTTGAACGAGGACAATCTAGGGGAATAACATTATGCCGATTGGCGGCTAAATAATTTTATTAAAACTACGATTATACTATTTTTATTGTTGTCAGAGTACATTTTCCTTTGTTTGAATTATGAAATCTGAGGATTTATTAAAAGTTGTCAAAACAGCTGTTCTACAAATAAAATATCGACGTGTGTTCTTTTGAATAAACTGCTCTACCCACCTACCTCAAGCACGAGAAGGAAGTTACAAAGTAAATTTCTCAAGGATGGGGTGGACCCTCTGTTAGTTTCTCAGGGAGGAGAGTCATGCTAGTTAATAGAGCTGATATATAACTATACAGGATATGAATTTGAAAAAAATCGGTCGAGTCATTTTTGAGAAAATCGTGAAAAACATGATTTTTTAGTGATTATCCGCCATTTTTCTCAAGAATATTACGGAGCTCCTGCAATTTTCCCAGAAATGAGACTCATGCCAGTTGATAGGGCTCATAAATAACTATCCATGGTATAAATTTGAAGAAAATCGTTAGAGCCGTTTTTGAGAAAAACGTGAAAAACATGTTTTTTTTTGTAATTATCCACTATTTTTCTCAAGAATATTACGGAGTTCCTGCAATTTTCCCAGATAAGAGACTCATGTCAGTTGATAGGGCTTATAAATTTATATCCATGGTATAAATTATATCCATGGTATAAATTTGAAGAAAATCGTTAGAGACGTTTTCGAGAAAAACGTGAAAAACATGGTTTGTTTGTAATTATCCGCCATTTTTCTCAATAATATTACGGAGCAAATGCAATTTTCCTAGAAATGAGACTCATGCCAGTTGATAGGTCTTATAAATATCTATCCATGGTATAAATTTGAAGAAAATCGTTAGAGCCGTTTTCGAGAAAAACATGTTTTTTTTTTAGTAACTATCCGCCATTTTGTATTGAATTAATTATTGTCGGTTCCTCATGGTATAAGGACCTTAAGTTCAAAATTTCAAGTCAATCGGTTAATTAGGAATGGAGTTATCGTGTTCACAGACATACACACATACACACACATACACACTCACACACACACACACACACATACACTCTCTCTCTCTCTCTCTCTCTCACACACACACACACACACACACACACACACATACACACACACACACTCTCTCTCTCTCTCTCTCTCTCTCTCTCACACACACACACACACCAACACCCAAAAATCATGTTTTTGGACTCAGGGGACCTTGAAACGTATAGAAAACATGAAATTAGGGTACCTTAAATTTTTTTTGGAAAGCAATACTTTCCTTACCTATAGTAATAGGGCAAGGAAAGTAAAAATGAAGTTGGATTTAAAATGGTGGTTCCAAGAAAGCGGACCAAAATTTTGAAGCGACAGCAATGTAGTTTTTCTATTCAAATATCCCAATCAGACCTAACGTCAAATTTCTTTTAAAAAATAAATATTGAGCTGTTTCCATAATTTTCACGAACTCTGAATATCGGTATCAACTATCCTCTACAATAGGCTGTGGCAAGGCAGAGAATCGGCAACGCTGTTTTCCTATCTTTCTCTACTGTCATTATTAGGTGTAACGTGGACCTCACTATAATGCCCTCCTGCAGTTGATAATGGAGGGCAAGATTGAAGGAAGACGCCGGCCTGGAAGAAAGAAAACATCCTGGTTAAAGAACCTGAGAGAGTGGTTCAACATTGACTCAACATCTCTGTTCCGAGCTGCAGTCAATAGAATCCAAATTGCATTGATGATCGCCAATCTCCGTCGCGGAGCCGGCATATAGAAGAAGAAGAAGAAGGACCTCACTATATAATCACTATATCGTTGTACATTTGTGTGGCCTTCAACTCAGAATAAAAGCTGATGATTCGGGCTTGGCTTGGCATCGTCTCCTCTTAGCACATCAATTATTAATCTTGGCACAGCCATCTTTTGGCCCGCTGATCAAAGGACTCGACTGTCGATAGATTGAACAACAGTAATCGATTTCTCATGCATTTAAGTTTACTTTAGATTGTCAACAAAGTATCAAAACCAGCAGGAGACCAACATTTTGCATCGGCTTTTCCATACTATAAATAAAGAACTGGCTTATACACGTACGGAATAGGAAAATTATGTTTGAAGCATCATCACGTCTGAACTACTGCACTGATTAATTTGAGATTTTGCATATAGATTCTTAATAAACCAAGGATGGTTATAGAACTATTTTCAATTCTTCAAGATCTTATTACGTCTGGTTTTCAGTTTGTCATGCTTTAAAATAGACCCTTGCGGAGCACGGGTTTCCTGCTAGCCTGTAATAAATAATGTGCGACCGAAGTGAGAAGGAGGAGGAGTAGGAGGAGGAGGAGGAGGAGGAGGAGGAGGAGGAGGAGGAGGAGGAGGGAGGAGGAGGAGGAGGAGGAGGAGGAGGACGAGGAGGAGGAGGAGGAGGAGGAGGAGAAGAAGAAGAAGAAGAAGAAGAAGAAGAAGAAGAAGAAGAAGAAGAAGAAGAAGAAGAAGAAGAAGAAAGAAGAAGAAGAACAGAAAGTTAGAATGGTTGAAAGGAGGACATGAAGAAAACCAAGAAGAAAGATGTCGGAGAAGGTGTGGGAGGAACGAAGTAGAGTGGGACGAGAAAGAGGAAAAGGAGGAGGAAGAACGATAGACGATGATAAGAGAAAGAGGAGAAAGGAGTTGAAAAAAGAACTGAAGATATTAATAAGAAGGATTTGAATAAGGTAATGCGCATCGATGAGAGCATTTATCTAATTTTTTGTGCAATGGTATTATTATTGCTAGTTTTAAGTCCTGTGGGAATTCTCCCGATGCCATACTAAAATTTATTAAATACACTAGTATATCCAATATTTTTTCAGATATGTTTTTAATGAGAATTGGTGTTATTTTATCAAAACCTGGGGACTTTCTATTGCTGAGAGAATTTATTACAGATGATACTTCAGTTACATTTGTAGGAAATCCCTGGATGAATAAAAAAATAAAATGCAATCAGATATTAACCTATTGAAGGGATGGTTTACTATGAATTGGATGGTAATGAGTCCCAAGTCCAAATATATTATCTTCAATCCAAGAAAAATGTTTTCATTTACAGCCCCTTTCAAATATCACGAAATTTCATGTATAGCCAATAATTGCGGTTGCCCTTCAATTGAGCAAGTTGAAGAAATAAAGTATTTCTAGGGCTTATGTTAGATTGTAATCTAATATGGAAGTCACATGTCATGTATTTGAAAAATAAACTTATGAAATGCACAAGAATATTTTATATGCTCAAATCTATATGTCCCCCTGATGTGATGAGAATGTTATACTATGCTTTTGCTGACTCAAAATTACAGTATGGGTTATCCATTTGGGGAGCAGCATACCATACAACACTCAAACCATTGATTAGATGATTACATTGCAGAAGTCATTCATCCGCATGGCTTGTAATGCAGGGTATGTTGAACATACAAGGCCTTTGTTTAGAGCAGTGAGAATATTGCCATTCCAAAATTTATATATTTATAAAGTACCTACTAAAGATTTTCTTCGATAGAGCCAGCACTGAACGAAGGTGTGAAAGACCTGGATTGAATTATATCTTGAGAAATCGATTGGATGTGAATATCCCAAGACCAAATTTAACTTTATTCAAAAAATTGTATTCCTTCTTGGCTCCAAAGTTTTATAATACACTCCCTATTACACTAAAATCATTGAATAATAAACACACTTTTCTTAAAGAAGTGAAGGAGTACCTTATGCAATTAGAGGATACTAATACTTTTTTTCATATCCCTGATATAACTCAACCCAATGTATTTTGCAATTCAATGTCATTATAGGCTATCTGCATATGGTCTCTTACACTGAATTATTGTGCGTATACTTTGTATTTGTATCTTTATGTTTTTCCCGTGGAATTGCTTTATGTGAAATGATTTCATCATTCATCATCATACCCCTTATAGAGTTAGAGGTTAATTTCATATGATAAATTTGGTAGTCAGTGTATTTTAAGAATTGTATATCCTATTATAATAGCTTATTTATGTGAAGTGCACTTTGTTTCTTTCAATTTATGTCATTCTAGCAGTATATTTGTGATATTTAGAGACCAATCGGTCGCATCAAATTACCCATCTACGTAGTTCTTAGCTCTAGTTTTAAGATTTATGCATACCACCCCACACAGGCTAGGCCTCGGGCGTTTTTTTTTGTTTTATTCATTCTTATAAAAGAATCTTATCATTTTGTTACATCATTATTACTGTAAATTTCTATGTTTAGATGATAAGAGATTGATTTTCCTGTTATTGTACTAGTTTTTGGATGAATAATAGTATATTTCGCACCTAGGGCCGAAAATGAGACTTTTCCGGCTCGAAATCGATTTTCAATCGATTGAAGTGGGGCGAAAACCAGCTTATTACCGAGTATAATAGAATCTAACCTCAAAACTCATAGTACTTCGTTTATCACGAAACATGGTGAATAATTTTGGAACTACTTGGGCAATATCCATGGTGCTGAACGTTTTTAAAAATAATTTATGAAACGGAATCAGTTTATGCTTCTAGAATTGAATAAAGTATTATGCAATAATATACTATCATTTTATTTGGATGAATTAAATACAGATAAGATATATATTATAAACTATCCAAATTTGATTTTCAGTTTAGGATAGAACTTCTAACCTAAACTTCCCAAGTCGATGACAACAAGCATTGTTGACGTTGACATTCAGATTGGCCAAGTAGTTTCAAGTGTGCTAAAAAAGCTGATCAAAAAACGTTTCATTATTTATGTTTATTATTCAATAATTAAAACATTTATAATAATATCATCTTATTGCCATATGAAATAATAAAAAAGTATAAACTCAACCTCCCACATAATTGAACATCATAATCTTTCAGGTTATTTAGACAAATCAGAATAAAAAATAAAAATACTTGGACAATTTCCTGATATTCAGATTACCTCAGATTTGCTAGAGCTATGACCTTCCACTTTTGCTTTCGGAAGTGCTTGATGAACAATTATTCTATAATATATATTGTATATTTCTCTGTGTGGCGAAAAATAGCGTTCACACCACGGGCAAAAATGTTTTTCCGGCTCTCAATCTTTTCGGCCTACGGTCTCGGACTTGAAAAACGATTTCGAGCCGGAAAAGTCTCATTTTCGGCCCTAGGTGCGAAATATACTATTTCATTCATTTCATTCAAATAGGATGAAGAAGAAGAAGAAGAGGAAGAAGAAGAAGAAGAAGAAGAAGAAGAAGAAGAAGAAGGAGAAGAAGGAGAAGACAGGAGAAGATGGAGGAGATTGAAAATTGCAAAACTATTTGGAAGTATGTTAAAATTTTAGCGGAAGGAAAAGCTGCTGAAATGGAAGTAGAATAGGATGGAGAAGAAGGAGGAGAAGAAGAAGGAGATTGAAAATTGCAAAACGATTTGGAATGGATATGACGTACTCTTACGTAGCCTTTTGACTAGTTTTTGACGTTTAATTAGGTACTTTGTTCAGTGTTTGTATAGTCTAGTTTACGCTACACTAAGCAGTCTGGCTTTGAAGGCTTGCTTATGTGTCACCGGTACCTACTTTTTATAGAACGTCACCCCACGTTTGATCAAAACCATCAAACGAAGTCTCTTTCATGATAATGTTTCATGTTGATGACATTTCCAAGAACATGTTCACGTTTATTGAATTGAGTACAGCGCTTGAAACAGAAGCTATATGGTGAAGTCAACGTTTTCGTTAACGAAAATATATCCACGGCATTCGAAACAGTCACCAAGTTTCCTGATTAATGTACAACAATAAATAATGACAGTGGAGAAAGAGAGAACATCGTTGTCGCTTCTCTATGGACGGTAGCTGATATCCAATGAAATATCAACTGTTCATTCTTGTTGAAAATAATTATATTTTTTCGTCAAGGAAATATATTCTTCAATAATTAAATAACAAATTTTCATAATAATTGAGATTGAATATGTTGTTAATATATATTTGACCGAGCGAAGTGAGTTCTAAGATTCAAGTAGACTGTTTTGCATTTAAATGTTTATATGTTGCGCATTCACGGCGAAACGCGGTAATAGATTTTCATGTAATTTGACAGGTATGTTCCTTTTGAATTTCGCGTCGACGTATACATATTTTTTTTTTAATTTTGCATTTCAAGGATAATATAAAAGGAAAAAGGAACCTCCTTCATACGCCAAAAATATATTATTAGAGTAAAAAATCTGGTGTGGTACACTCACACAACTTTCCTTGCTCATTGATCTATAAGCCTCATTCTTAAACGAGGATAATTTCGGGGAATAACATTATGCCGATTGGCGGCTAAATAATTAAAACTATGATTATACTATTGTTATTGTTTTCAGAGTACATTTTCCTTTGTTCGAATTATGAAATTTGAGGATTTTTTAAAAGTTGTCAAAACAGCTGTTCTACAAATAAAATATCGACATGTGTTCTTTTGAATAAACTGCTCTACCTACCTACCTCACGCATGAGAAGGAGGTATAAATTTGAAGAAAATCGTTAGAGCCGTTTTCGAGAAAACCGTGAAAAATATGGTTTTTTAGCCATTATCCGCCATTTTGAATAGAATTTTATTGAATTTCTTATTGTCGGATCCTCATGGTATAAGGACCTTAAGTTTAAAATTTCAAGTCAATCGGTTAATTAGGAATGGAGTTATCGTGTTCACAGGCATACACACACACACACACACACACACACACACACACACACACACACACACACACACACACACACACACAGACCAACACCCAAAAATCATGTTTTTGGACTCAGGGGACCTTGAAACGTATAGAAAACATGAAATTAGGGTACCTTAAATTTTTTTGGAAAGCAATACTTTCCTTACCTATAGTAATAGGGCAAGGAAAGTAAAAATTAAGTTGGATTTAAAATGGTGGTTCCAAGAAAGCAGACCAAAATTTTGAAGCGACAGCAATGTAGTTTTTCTATTCAAATATCCCAATCAGACCTAACATCAAATTTCTTTTAAAAAATAAATATTGAGCTGTTTCCATAATTTTCACGAACTCTGAATATCGGTATCAACTATCCTCTACAATAGGCTGTGGCAAGGCAGAGAATCGGCAACGCTGTTTTCCCATCTTTCTCCACTGTCATTATTAGGTGTAACGTGGACCTCACTATAATGCCCTCCTGCAGTTGATAATGGAGGGCAAGTTTGAAGGAAGACGCCGGCCTGGAAGAAAGAAAACATCCTGGTTAAAGAACCTGAGAGAGTGGTTCAACATTGACTCAACATCTTTGTTTAGAGCAATGAGAATATTGCCATTCCAAAATTTATATATTTATAAAGTACCTACTAAAGATTTTCTTCGATAGAGCCAGCACTGAACGAAGGTGTGAAAGACCTGGATTGAATTATATCTTGAGAAATCGATTGGATGTGAATATCCCAAGACCAAATTTAACTTTATTCAAAAAATTGTATTCCTTCTTGGCTCCAAAGTTTTATAATACACTCCCTATTACACTAAAATCATTGAATAATAAACACACTTTTCTTAAAGAAGTGAAGGAGTACCTTATGCAATTAGAGGATACTAATACTTTTTTTCATATCCCTGATATAACTCAACCCAATGTATTTTGCAATTCAATGTCATTATAGGCTATCTGCATATGGTCTCTTACACTGAATTATTGTGCGTATACTTTGTATTTGTATCTTTATGTTTTTCCCGTGGAATTGCTTTATGTGAAATTATTTCATCATACCCCTTATAGAGTTAGAGGTTAATTTCATATGATAAATTTGGTAGTCAGTGTATTTTAAGAATTGTATATCCTATTATAATAGCTTATTTATGTGAAGTGCACTTTGTTTCTTTCAATTTATGTCATTCTAGCAGTATATTTGTAATATTTAGAGACCAATCGGTCGCATCAAATTACCCATCTTCTTAGCTCTAGTTTTAAGATTTATGCATACCACCCCACACAGGCTAGACCTCGGGCGATTTTTTTTTGTTTTATTCA
The DNA here is from genome assembly GCF_014356525.2 of Nilaparvata lugens. Classification (NCBI taxonomy): domain Eukaryota; kingdom Metazoa; phylum Arthropoda; class Insecta; order Hemiptera; family Delphacidae; genus Nilaparvata; species Nilaparvata lugens. The sequence goes on from NC_052512.1 coordinate 17,075,260, forward strand.
TTCTTATAAAAGAATCTTATCATTTTGTTACATCATTATTACTGTAAATTTGTATGTTTAGATGATAAGAGATTGATTTTCCTGTTATTGTACTAGTTTTTGGATGAATAATAGTATATTTCGCACCTAGGGCCGAAAATGAGACTTTTCCGGCTCGAAATCGATTTTCAATCGATTGAAGTGGGGCGAAAGCCAGCTTATTACCGAGTATAATAGAATCTAACCTCAAAACTCATAGTACTTCGTTTATCACGAAACATGGTGAATAATTTTGGAACTACTTGGGCAATATCCATGGTGCTGAACGTTTTTACAAATAATTTATGAAACGGAATCAGTTTATGCTTCTAGAATTGAATAAAGTATTATGCAATAATATACTATCATTTTATTTGGATGAATTAAATACAGATAAGATATATATTATAAACTATCCAAATTTGATTTTCAGTTTAGGATAGAACTTCTAACCTAAACTTCCCAAGTCGATGACAACAAGCATTGTTGACGTTGACATTCAGATTGGCCAAGTAGTTTCAAGTGTGCTAAAACAGCTGATCAAAAAACTTTTCATTATTTATGTTTATTATTCAATAATTAAAACATTTATAATAATATCATCTTATTGCCATATGAAATAATAAAAAAGTATAAACTCAACCTCCCACATAATTGAACATAATCTTTCAGGTTATTTAGACAAATCAGAATAAAAAATAAAAATACTTGGACAATTTTCCTGATATTCAGATTACCTCAGATTTGCTAGAGCTATGACCTTCCACTTTTGCTTTCGGAAGTGCTTGATGAACAATTATTCTATAATATATATTGTATATTTCTCTGTGTGGCGAAAAATAGCGTTCGCACCACGGGCAAAAATGTTTTTCCGGCTCTCAATCTTTTTTAGTCCTCGGCCTACGGCCTCGGACTTGAAAATCGATTTCGAGCCGGAAAAGTCTCATTTTCGGCCCTAGGTGCGAAATATACTATTTCATTCATTTCATTCAAATAGGATGAAGAAGAAGAAGAAGAGGAAGAAGAAGAAGAAGAAGAAGAAGACAGGAGAAGATGGAGGAGATTGAAAATTGCAAAACTATTTGGAAGTATGTTAAAATTTTAGCGGAAGGAAAAGCTGCTGAAATGGAAGTATAATAGGATGGAGAAGAAGGAGGAGAAGAAGAAGGAGATTGAAAATTGCAGAACGATTTGGCCTAACGAATTGCAGAACGATTTACGTAGCCTTTTGACTAGTTTTTGACGTTTAATGTTTGTTCAGTGTTTGTATAGTCTAGTTTACGCTACACTAAGCAGTCTGGCTTTTGAAGGCTTGCTTATGTGTCACCGGTACCTACTTTTTATAGAACGTCACCCCACGTTTGATCAAAACCATCAAACGAAGTTTCTTTCATGATAATGTTCCATGTTGATGACATTTCCAAGAACATGTTCACGTTTATTGAATTGAGTACAGCGCTTGAAACAGAAGCTATATGGTGAAGTCAACGTTTTCGTTAACGAAAATATATCCACGGCATTCGAAACAGTCACCAAGTTTCCTGATAAATGTACAACAATAAATAATGACAGTGGAGAAAGAGAGAACATCGTTGTCGCTTCTCTATGGACGGTAGCTGATATCCAATGAAATATCAACTGTTCATTCTTGTTGAAAATAATTATATTTTTTCGTCAAGGAAATATATTCTTCAATAATTAAATAACAAATTTTCATAATAATTGAGATTGAATATGTTGTTAATTATATATTTGACCGAGCGAAGTGAGTTCTAAGATTCAAGTAGACTGTTTTGCATTTAAATGTTTATATGTTGCGCATTCACGGCGAAACGCGGTAATAGATTTTCATGTAATTTGACAGGTATGTTCCTTTTTGAATTTCGCGTCGACGTATACATATTTTTTTTTTTAATTTTGCATTTCAAGGATAATATAAAAGGAAAAAGGAACCTCCTTCATACGCCAAAAATATATTATTAGAGTAAAAAATCTGGTGTGGTACACTCACACAACTTTCTTTGCTCATTGATCTATAAGCCTCATTCTTAAACGAGGATAATTTCGGGGAATAACATTATGCCGATTGGCGGCTAAATAATTAAAACTATGATTATACTATTGTTATTGTTTTCAGAGTACATTTTCCTTTGTTCGAATTATGAAATTTGAGGATTTTTTAAAAGTTGTCAAAACAGCTGTTCTACAAATAAAATATCGACATGTGTTCTTTTGAATAAACTGCTCTACCTACCTACCTCACGCATGAGAAGGAGGTATAAATTTGAAGAAAATCGTTAGAGCCGTTTTCGAGAAAACCGTGAAAAATATGGTTTTTCAGCCATTATCCGCCATTTTGAATAGAATTTTATTGAATTTCTTATTGTCGGATCCTCATGGTATAAGGACCTTAAGTTTAAAATTTCAAGTCAATCGGTTAATTAGGAATGGAGTTATCGTGTTCACAGGCATACACACACACACACACACACACACACTCACACACACAGACCAACACCCAAACAACATGTTTTTGGACTCAGGGGACCTTGAAACGTATAGAAAACATGAAAAATTAGGGTACCTTAAATTTTTTTGGAAAGAAATACTTTCCTTACCTATGATAATAGGGCAAGGAAAGTAAAATCAGACTATAGAATTATTCATCATAAATCAGCTGACAAGTGATTACACAGATGTGTGAAGAAGCCAGTCTATTGCTGTATTTCCATAAGGTCTATAGTTTCAATGTCGGGCTGTCCTGTTGCCAGTATGTCTCGAAGGAGATTAGCTTTTGATGTTAGCAGTTTTGATAGACCAACCCCAACATCCATTAGCCGTTTTCACACCGATATCTCGCTGACACGACATACAGACAGGATTTACTCTGATGGACAGTATAAGACAAGGCTGTGGTTTATAACTGCGCGAGGTCTACTGTTCACATAACTATTAGTTCCAGATTGTTGAAAAACGGCAGAGCTAGAAAAATATAGCACTGTATGTTTTGTAGAATAATAGACAAGGACAGCAACACCAATGTTAATCTACTGCCAGTATAACTTGGACCTCATCACTAAAGGAATCACTACCTCATCATTACTACCTCTTCAACCACGTACTGTAAAAAGTGATGCAGGCTGCAGGTTTCTTGATTAGATGTTTTCATCATTTTCAAGAGTCAAACGCACACAGCAACAGACAGCCGAGGGAAAAATCCCTCCCCAAGTGTTCAAATGCTGCAACGTACACAGACGTCAGTCTGTCTCCATACGTCTGCTCACGTATGCCTACTGATGATCCCTCTGTCTCCATACGTCTGCTCACGTATGTCTACAGACGATTGATTTTTTTCTCCTTCAGATTGATTTTTTTCTCCTTCTGATGTCTGCTACAGTTTGGGTCCCCCTTAAAGTGCGTACAGACTTATTAACTTGGAATTTGAATGGCTTATAAACGTTAAACTAAGTGAAACGGACACGCGCATTTCACTTTTCATCAGCTGAATATACTATCCTATACTTAGACCAGTTATAGAACTTTAATAGTTCTATAACTGGTCTAAGATCCTATACTATTGAACGAGCAATTTCTGTTTATATGTTTAGATGTTTGGATGTTTATATGTTTGTATTTCACTGGATCTCGAAAACGGCTATAACGATTCTCACGAAATTCAGAACATAGTAGGTTTATAATATAAAAATTCGATTGCACTAGGTCTCATCCCTGGGAAAACTCGCTGAAGGACATAAAAAGATTAATAATTATTATTCATCTTTAGAAAAACAGATGATATTTTTTTCGTCGTCAATTGGTGATGGAATTGAGTGAGCGACTTCATGTGTGTGGGACTGTGTCAAAATTATGACTCAGCTGTTGAGCTATTGTAATCATTCAATCAGGTACTTAGTGCGGGTTGCAAAAAAGCCGGGTTATTTTCAATCCTGATTAATTCCAGTAGATCCATCTTTTTGAAATGGTCTTATCCATAACCACCTCTAATACAAGGCCGCGGCCTACGATATTGCAACGTCGCAGTGTAGGCCAAGAATCTAATACACGATTGGTTAAAAAGATCAGCTGTATTTTTAAATTAGGTGATAAATTGTATTTAAGCGGCATTTTTTAAAATCTTTTCCACCAATCATGTATTTGATTCTAGGCCTACACTGCAATGTTGCAATATCGTAGGCCGCGGCCTTGTATTAGAGGTGGCTATGTCTTATCTGGTTTGGTTCACGTGTAATTAATCAGGATTAAAATTTAACCGGCTTTTGTGCAACCTGGCCTTTGTGAGGAAAATTTTTGCATTCCTCTGGGAATTAATCTCAATTTACTGTGATTAGATAGAACATTTCTGTATGAACTATGAATGTTATTATAGCCTAATTTCTTCTTTCGTAAAATTTTTTTATGCTTTTGTACTCGCTTTTGGAACCGTTTTTTGAGCAAAGCTCGGTCCCCGAATTGCTCGCTATACTATCTTTATTTGTACAGAAACAGAAAAGATACTGACAGATAATTATAATAAGCATGGCATCAGCTTATAAAAAGTGAAATGCGCGAGTTATGTGGCGCATAAGTCTGTACGCACATTCAAAGTTTATCAGGCATTAGAATTTCAACTTAGTTCTAAATATGATATATTTTATGAACCCTCAGCAGATTATTAAATTTTGCAGAATATTTATTTTATGTTGAGATGTTTCCTCGATACAGTGATATTATTACTTTGGTGCCTTATTCTTTCAACTTTTGAAACCGTATCGTTATGGGGATTACCCATCCAAACGGGGAAGGAAAAGCAAGTGGAATATTCAGTACCACTGCGATTCGCATACGTCGACGGGAGTGTTAAACCGCAGTTGAATGGTTCACATGCTGTCACCATGCGAAAGTAAAAAAAATATTAATTTATTAGCGAATCGCTCGAGTCTTTAATTTGATGTATTCTTCTATTTAGCGAATCGCCCAGACTTCCAGCTCTGTAACCGACATCTGATTTCAGAATTACGTTACCATAACTTACACTTCTTCATGAATGATGAATGACTAATTTTACAAATTGTAAATGTACTTGACATTGTTATAAACATTTTGTTTCGTAATGTCAATGAACAATTTTGATTTTGAACAGTCGCATCTTTTGTGAATTAAACATAGGCTAAACTTGCACTTGATTATTGCAATAAATTCTAAACTCATTGAAATATTCAATGCTATCTGATTAGGATTAGGAAGGATACTTCGAATATTCTTTCCGAAGAATGGACATTGATATGTCCAAAGCTCCGCCAATTTATGTAGATGCATAACAATATTATCTATTTTTTTAGAAAAATATTAAAATTAAATATACTACGGTATTCTATTTCTTTAAATGTTTTCAAGATTAGGAGTAACTTTTTTTAAAAGCTGAACCACTACTAAATGGAATTTCGTAGAGCCAACTAGATATTTACTCCAACTATAGATATTTTACGTATGATAGAGAAAGAGAAGAGGAATAATTAGACAGAGAGAGGATGGTGCTTGTTTATTTCTGATTTCTGAAGTCTTTTCAAAGTTGTGAGTGCATTTCAGGGAAATGACATCAGCACTATTGCAAATATTGCGCCGTCTAGCCCATGAGGATAGAGTGTCATTTACATTCTATACTCTCTGGTCTAGACTGGTAATTATTGTGGTGCTGTGTAAACAGAAACAAACGTGAATACATTCTGCGAATGATGCGAACCGATAATGTGAATTCTATTTAGCCCGTACTGAGTACAGTATCTATCTATCCATATATATATATATATATATATATATAATATATATATATATAAAAGAGAAATGGCACTCACTCACTCACTGACTGACTGACTTACTCACTCACTCACTCACTCCCAGAACTAAAAATCTACCGGACCAAAAACGTTCAAATTTGGTAGGTATGTTCAGTTGGCCCTTTAGAGGCGCACTAAGAACGGATTTGGAAAATTTTCCAAAAATACGCCCAAAATCTGCTTTTTTCCAGCGTTTTTAAGCGCTTTGAAATATAATAATATAAAATAATGATTTTATTTATCAGAAAAACTCATAATACAATAATTTGTAATAATGCAATACAACGAATAATAACAATTGAAAATTAATATTAATTGTGAAAGCTTTCTCAGCTTTATCGAGAACAAATCAACAGAAAATGTTCAAATTTAGTACAGAAGCTCAGCTAGGGTGTAATAATGTTGTGTTAGAACTAATTTGCAATAACGTCAAAGTTACGCCCAAAATTAGCGTTTTTTAGCTTTTTCTCAGATTTATCGAGAACAAATGAACAGAAATTGTTCAAATTTAGTACAGAAGCTAAGCTAGGGTGTAATGATGTTGTGCTAGAAGGAATTTGAAATAACGCCAAAGATACGCCCAAAATTAGCGTTTTCTCAGTTCTTTCATCAAGTAATAGACAGAAAATATCCAAATTTTAGACACGAGGTTTAGGTATAGGGTCTAAAAATGTTGTGATGAGGTGACTTTAATATTTCATCAAAGATACGCCCAAAATCAGCGTTTTTCTCAGCTTTTCTGCTTTTTCTCAGTACTTTGACTTTCTGATGAAATGAAAAATGCAGGCGAGCGAGCGAGCCCGCTGATCTCATTTCTGGACGATTCAGTCGGGGGTCCAGGGGGCGGAGCCCCCCCTGGCTAGACGGATATGACGGAGCCTGACAGCTAGTATTATGTATATTATGCAACTGTAGGCTGTGCCTGTAGAATAAATTAGTCAAACACTTAGAACAATAAATAAGTTATGCGAAACTCATATTCATCACCATAAATTAATCCTATATTGAATTGTTTTTAGAAAAATATGATTCACAATTTCAGGATTATGAAAATTCATTATAAAATTAATTAAAAATATAATTTCTTGCTTAATAAAATATAATTGATTATCTTAAACGAGAATGAACAGTTAATATTACAATATCGGAGCATCGAGCTTCGCTCGTTATTTTTATTTATTGATAAACAGAACAAAATTCTCTAAAATGATCGTGTCTATATTTCACAGCTGGCTATACGTCATCTTATGATTTTCGGGAATGCGATATTTTCATTTTTCACTATCCACAGCTGTTTCAGCCAAGGATGAATTATCCTTTTAATGTCGTTCAGCAAGTTTTCCCAAGGATGAGACCTAGAGCAATCGAATCTTTATATCATAAACCTACTATGGTCCAAATTTCGTGAAAATCGTTAGAGCCGTTTTCGAGATCCGTTAAGCAAATAACCAGTTAAATAGCCAGATATAAAAATAACCAGATTATATGAATACAGAAATTGCTCGCTTAATATAATAGGATAAACCTGTATCAGCTACCGTCTATAGAAGGCATTGACAAGACAGAGGTTCAGCAACGTTGTTCGCTTATCTTTCTCCACTGCCATTATAACGTGGACCTCACTACAAAGAGGATAGCTGATACAGGAATATTATTTTAAACAAGAAACATTCAATCAGATATACCTGTATCAGCCTCCTTTTACAGAAGGCAAGTTAGAGAATCGGCAACGCTGTTTCCCTATCTTTCTCTACTGCCATTTTCAAGTGGAGCTCACTGTAGACCAGCGGTTCCCAACTAGTGGTCCGCGGGGCATGTTGTGGGGGTCCGCGACATATAAACCGGAAATTTAGTGAAAGTAGGTATAATTTAAATTTAATAGAGATGAGGTTCATATTTTTCTCATCGATGCTAAGTACACCGATTTGCTCACAGACGTTTCCTGGCTCTGCTCAGTTGCTTATCTAGCTGATGTTTTTGAACATTTGAATGAACTGAATCAAATTTTGCGGGGAAAAATTAGACATTTTTAAAGTGGAAAATACTAGAAGTTCTGCGAACAGTAGACCTCGCTCATGAATAGCCTACAAATTTCAAACTAATGAGAGGGCCATTAAGAAAGTACAGTATATTGTGAAGATTTATCCATGTCATCTATTATTTTCCCCATTGAAAGTGCTAAAGACATTGTTTCCAGGGACACCGGACTCATAAATGTCTCTCAAGGAGGTACCTTCATATCGTCCACATATTCACAATATTACAAATTTTCCAACAATTAATTATAAGAAATCGGTCAACTGACAGAAAAATGGAATATGCGGTAGGCAATTTAGACGATGAATCATCTCACAGACGATAGTGAGAAGGAAATGATTCTAAATAACATGGGTTTGTTGGTGACAATGACAGGAGGTTGCTAATAATGTTTTTCATGAAAAGTGGATTCAATGTTATGGCGGCTTGTTATGCCTATGCAGTATGTTTATGCTCACAAGTCGCAAGTCGGTTTCCGATCTCATACTAAAACGAAAACAAGAGCTAACTCACTAAGCTGTGATGTCTCCGGCCGGTTCGGAAGATCTAGAAACTATTCATCTATGAAACAGGGAAATATTGTGTTGAAAAGGGAAGAAGAAATGGGGGCAATCAAGTGAGAAGTTTTCTTCAATTAATACAGTATGATTTGGAGCAGCTCAGACGTTTCAAGGTTCACCGCTGACAACTCTTGTCCTCTATCGATAGCATTCAACAATACCATCCATTCAATACAGCACATTTTAGAGCGGCACAATTTATATTCAGTTTATAATTATTTAAACCGGAGGTCTTATCAAAAATCGTTACACATACGTTTCTGCGCCTTGTTTCAAAGAACTTGTATACCAAATTTCATCCAAATCGGTCAATGTCAATTCTTACAAGTATCTAGGAATAAATCTGACGTCAAGACTTTCAATGACACTGCATTTCAGAGAGAGATTGGCCTCGGCGAAAATGGCATTAAGTCTGTTTAATAACCTGTTGTTGAACAATGCTATTACATTCGAAGCAAAGCTGAAGGTGTTTGAAGCGGTTGTTCGATCCATAATGTGCTATGGTGCTCAGGTGTGGGGAAGCAGGATGTTCGACTTGGTGGAGAGTATACAATGGGTTTTCATAAGAAAAGTGTTTAGTCTGCCAACATATTCTCCCAAACTTGCCATGCTTCTAGAGACTGGACTACAGCCAATTTTTCTACATACTCTGAGGCTACACTTTGGATTTGTCAAAAGATGCTTGAAGTTATCAGAGGATAGATATCCAAAATGTATAATGGAGGAGATGATCAGTAAAGAAGCGTTTATGTTTGAGGATTGGCGGAAACTGGAGGAATCATTCAGCATCTCATTGGATGGCATCAGAGATGGAAGTTTGAATACAGACCAAGTTTTAACAACAATAGGAGAAAAACTGTATGATCAACAGGTTCAGCAAGTCGTAGCTAGTCAACGTTACCCTTTTCGGAGCCAGCTCAGTCATAGCAATGAATACGTGTCCGAGGAGTATGACTTCAAATTAATTAAGTGGTTCTTCAAGGCTAGGAATGAACTCATACAATTGAACAAATATTCCTACACGCGAAGCAGCAAACTTTGTTCTTTGTGCAACTTGAAGGAAGAAGAGGATATTGTTCATTTCATTGGCAAGTGCCCTATTCTTGGTTTCTACAGGCGAAAGCATCTGGGAAAATCGTGTCTTCCTTGGTCAGAGATGAAAACGCTTTTGAATGGTGAGAACTGGCTGAAAGTGAGTGGGTACTGTGCGGATGCATGGAAATATAGACATTTTCTGACAACTGAATTCAATTATTAGTGCCTAATTTCGAAATTGTGAGAGACTTTATTCATTGAAAAATTTATTTCTTGTATTAAAGGAAGATTTACAAAAAACTCTTTAAAAGTCATGTATACATCTCAACTCACCCTGACGGTCAAGTACCAAGGGTTATCAGCTTGCATTTGTTTATTATAAATTTATTTACTTGTATAATATTTGCTCAATACAATAAAAGCTATTCTATTCTATTCTATTCTATTCTATTCAAATTTCATCCAAATCGGACAATAACTGCGACTGTAACTGCGGTACAAACAAACAAACAGACAAAAGCCGATCGAGTCGAAACTAAGACCTCAGCTTCGCTTCGGTCAATTAGTGCTATGGTGAAAAAGTGACTAATGTGGGCAACGCAGGTGGAAAACAAATCATTCACGAATTTCTCTACTTAGAAGCAATTCGTGGAGGCTTCTGAGGAAATTTTACCTGATCAAATAAAAGAGCAAAATAGCAGAACATTCACGCAGCTTAGCAATCAGTTTTAGGAAATATTTTCCTGAAACTGACCCAGATGATAATTGGGTTGAAAATCCCTTCTGCTGTCAAGATAAAGTTGAGTTTTGCGGGCTCACGGAAAACGAACAAGATCAACTTGTGGATTTATCCAGCTCTAGTGAAATGAAAAACTAATTTGATAGTAACTCGATTTTGGTATAGTTTTGGGCAACATCACGAAATAACTATAAAGAGCTTGGAAAAAAGGCATTGAGGTTAATCCTTCCTTTTGCAGACTTACCGATGTGGACAAGCATTTTCATCAAAGTGTTTTATGAAAAACAAGTTTAGAAATCGACTTGATATGCGGCTAGATTTTAGAGTGAGTGAATGTGTCAAGTATGGAGCCTGATATCTCAGGAATCATGAACTTGAAGAAAAAATTCAGCTCATCTCATTGAACATATAGTGATAATTATTAGGAACAGTGGACCTTGTCTTCATTTCCGCATTGAGCTGAGCTACCATACAAGAATCGTATTCTCCATATCGAAACCAAGTTACTGAAACAATTTCCCTACTGATTTTACAATAACAATAATTTTACTGTAATAATAACACTTATCAAATTATTATGATAAATGCACACGAAAAATTATAAATTTAAAGTTTTTTAAATATTATTCCTACGTGCCGTAATTTAAATAATGTTTGAAAACTACCTACATTTTTCTTGAGATGTAAACTTCTTCTCGTTATCGAGTTGAGTTATGAACTTGTATGAATTTTCAACAGAGTCTGAAGCAATCGAAAATAATATTGAACTGGCTCTTCCCAATTGCACTTTGAAGTTTAAATATTCTGACAACCTATGTAAAAGATGATAGATACAAGGCATATATATATTTTTTTTTCACTCTGTTATTTCATCAGATTAGTTGCTTTATTTACTGTTAAGAGTGTGGGGGGGGGTGCTGGCTGGCGGTAGATGTAATTATTTATATAACTGTGCATTTAAGAAGTGGTGGGGGTCCGCATAAATATAACAAATGGATGAGGGGGTCCTTGGGAAAATTTTGTTGGGAGCCCCTGCTGTAGACTATAGGAGAGAAAACTGGCCAGCGTCACAAAAGTGGAGATTGAACTGCATTATTGCGTGTCTTCCAACTCAGAAAGGAATCAATTCCCAATTTCACCTTTGATCAGTGCCAAATCAATCCGCCCACAGACTATCCAGGTCACATGTCTGTTTTCCAATTATAAGTGACCGTCTCTCTTCACTTGGTAAAGTGAAATATTGATTCGCAATATTATTACCCCACTCGATGAAGTTCAAAAATGCAGTTTCGGTCCGAGAATTAGATAAAAGCTGAATCTCTCACCATCGTCAGAACACCCCCGGATAGTCATTGTACCAAAATTCCTAAGAAATCCTCATGGAGCTTTAGACTTTTTTGGGACTAGTTGGAAGGAGAACATATAGAAAGTCCCCATCCCTACCTCATGTGCTAAAGGGATGAGGGTGGTTTAAAAGTTTCATTTCTTAGCTCTTTGCTTCCACGCTTATATCTTGGGAACAATGCGTTCAACTAACATGACTAACTATTCAAAAATGAAGCTGGATAAATTCTCTACAAGTTTTGTTCAGAGCAGTTTTTTGATATTTCGATATATTCTCTCTTGAAGGTGTGAAATTTTTAAAATAACAGGTTTCAATAAATGGTTCAAAGGATAATGCTTGGTTGCATGAAACCGTACTAAGATCCTATCATGATTAAATGCCATATGAACCAATCAGATTGGTTTCAAATGTGAATAAGTTATAGTACTTGATTAGACAATTTTTGAAAAGAAGGCGTCTCTGATTAGTTGTCATTTTATCACGATTAATATTCAACACACTTTTGTGCAACTAGGACTGTGTTGAAAAATCGAAGTTGATTGATGAAAGCGAGCGAAAGTAATTGTCGAACAAACCCACAAACGGACAACGAAATCGGGAAAACGCCGCCCCCCCACCACCAGGTCTAATATTGTTTACTTGAAAATTTACCCGAAGGTTATCAGCTGTTCAAGTAAAAATTAACATTCAAACAAATATATGACAAATATAGATATTGGAGAACAGTAACACAAAATATCTTATTAAACTATTTTTATGTTCAGAACATATACGATACACAATAAGAAAACATAATATAAGACGGTAGTTTTAAATCAAGAGACTGCAAGAGAATATTAGGCCTACTTAACTTGCTAAGTAATTAAAACTACAATTGCTACAACACGAGTTCGTTTATAGTCCAGGCAACGAATGCTTAAAAAATGTATAGAGGGAAAAATTTGGAACACAATTTTTGATCTCGCAGCTCTTCTAAGGATAGTAAGGGGGTGAACATATCAAAAGCTCTCACCCCTACCATCTGTTCTAAATGAGTGGGGGTGGTTTGAAAGTACCATAAATTTTGGTTTCATGCATATATCTCGAACAATATGCGTCTTTCGGAAATTTTTGTCAAAAAAAGCTTTTACAATTAATTAGCCTACAAGTTTCATCTGTAACATTTTTCCATATCTCTCATAGTTTTCTAGATATGAGCTCTTGAAGGTGTCACAACTTGAGTAAACCTTCCGGCTCCGAGTTTTCTATCTTTTTGACCTTATAACTTTTTAACGATTGATTGAAAAAATCCATACTAATTATGAGCTCAACGAGCATCATATTCTCATCAATTTGATGTATTATTTCATCATTTTACGTATTTCCCTACGAAATGTTGCAGCCGTTATAGTGTTGAGTGTAAAATCTTCAGTTTAACAACAATAGATCAATTGACTAGGAAATTTGGAGGGAACGCTTGGAACACAGTATTTGACACTACAGCTATGTTTGGACTACGTAGAAGGTAAACATATCGAAAGACCTCATCCCTACCCGTTGTGCTTAAGGGATGAGGGTAGTTTAAAAGTTGCTTTTTTCATTTCTGGCTTACACGCATGCATTTCGGTGACGTGTCTAACTGAACAAAAATGAATCTGGAAAAAATTTCTACAAGTTTTGTTCAGTGGAGTTTTGTGATATCTCCTTTAGTTTTCGAGATATCTACTTTTAAAAGTGTTAAATCTTTGAAAAGACAGTATTTCTTCCAACTTTTTGAACTTTCAGGGCTTATTACTCAACAACAATGCAATGAAAATTGCACCCCCTACATTGAAGCTGCTATAACAATGTAAGTAAAACTTGAAATAGTGAAATAATACATCATGTCAAAGAGAATTCAATGATCTACAATCCTACGATAATCATCAGTTTTTATGATGCATTGTTGGAGAGTTATACGCCCTGAAAAAGCAAAACATTGGATAAAAACCTGTTATTTCAACAATTACACACCTTCAAGAGCGAATATCTCGGGAACTGTTGGGAATATCACAAAATTCCACTGAACAAAAAGTGTAGAGAATTTATCAAGCTTCATTTCTAATAGTTATGTTGTTTGAACGCATTGTTCTCAAGATATGAGCGTGGAAGCAAAACGCTGAAAAATACAACTTTTAAACCACCCTCATCCCCTTAGCACATGAGTTAGGAATGGGTACTTTTGATATGTTCTCCTCCTAACTAGTCTCAACAAAGTTGCAAAGTAAAAAATTTTGTTTAAAACATTCCCTCCAAATTCCTTTGTCAATTGGTCTATTGTTGCAAAAATGGAGATTTCACACTCAACACTAAAGCTGCTGAAAAAGGTGTAGGGAAATTCGTAAAAGTGTGAAATTAAACATCAAATTGAAGAGAATTCAATGCCTTATAAGTTCATGATCATCATGGATTTTTCCCGTCGATTTTTAAAAAGTTATAAGAGCAAAAATTGGAAAAAAATGGTGGCAAAAGTGTTTTTTTTTCCAAAAATGTCACACCTTTAAGAGCAGATATCTCGAAAACTAGAGGAGATATGAGAAAAGTTGAATATTGCAGGAAATTATGTAAGCTTTAATTTGTTATATGACAGTCAAGTCATTAGGATACATCGTTTTTGAGTTTCATGCGAGAAACCAAAAAATGGTACCTATTGAAATGTTTACCTCCCTACTACCCTAAACAGAACGACTGGGTCAAAAATTGCCTTCCCAACTTTTCCCTCTATAACCTTTCCTTGACTGGACTAATATGGAAAAATGTTACAGATGAAAATTGTAGGCTAATTTGTAAGCTTTAATTTTGTATTCGACATAAATTTCCGAAAGACGCATATAGTTCGAGATATAGGCTATGCAAGAAACCAAAATATGGTACTTTCAAACCACCCCCACCCCCTGTGCTAAAGGGACTTTTAATATGTTTACCCCCTTACTATCCTTAGAAGAGCTGCTGGGTCAAACATTGTGTTCCAAATTTTTCCCTCTATAATCATTATTTGTTGACTGGACTATTAACACACCTGTTCGATAAATTAGAACTCGTCTGACCTTTGAATAGGAAAATTCCTTCTCCAATTCTTCAAGATCTAGGGACTGAGCTATTTTATGTTTGCTAGACCACTCAGACGTTCCTGGGACATGTTGATCTTGGATATATCTTCATTAGCTTGAGTTTGGAAAAGCTTATTATATAATTTTACTATTCACATTTAATATTCTGATTTTTTTATATATTTATATTATTATAAAATTTCACGTTCCTTGAAATTTGCCGCCCCCCCAAAAATCTGCCGCCCTGTCCACGCACCCCTGGGGCCGGGCCTGAGTAGACAAAAGGTTGATCACTCACAGGTGTAAGATTCGTAGTGGTGGGGGGAACGTTAGCGTGACGTCACGTGTAGTAAAAATGTGATAGAGTAACCACACTGAGCATACAGTTTATTCACTGTATCTTCAAATATATCGTCGTTTAATCTCCTCTAGATTGACCTAGAACTTAGAAATTCTCCATATTTATAGCGAATGAATCACCAATTCTAATGATGTTGTTAAATATTTCAAGTTCATTCAACTTGTATGAATAAAATGAAGTTGAAAGTTTTTCAAGAACCTAAAAACGTGACACGAAAAAGTTAATAGAAAGAAAGAAATATTTATTGCCAAAATCATTAAACAAACTTTACAAATGTGAAAAATATAAAAATTTTCACATACAATACATTGCAAAAGCTTAAAATTAAAATATTTTCCATTTAAAAATCGATTATAATATTATCATTGGCGTTACCAGCAAAACTAAGTAGTTTGAGCGATGGCAACGAGTAATCAGTCGGCTATAATTAGTGGCTTGAGATTCAGTCGAAAATAGAAAAAATATAATAAAGAAAAAAGAAACATATGGAATGTATGAAAAACTAGAAAAAAAAAATTTCAATCCGAAAGGAAGAAGTACTAAGAGTGAAATACTAAGAGAGCAGAAAAACTAGAATGAATTCATAATAATTTAAAAACTCAAAAGAAAAAGAGATGATTCATGTAATTATTAATCTACAATTCACTGTACATATGTAATCCATTTAGTAACATAATGTAATTCATTTGTATGCAATTCCTTTTGTGAGCAAAGAGAGAATTAGAAAAACAATACAATACAGTACACATGACACAAAAAATAAAAATTAAACTCAGAGAGAGAAAATTAATCTGGGAGTATAGCCCTACTAATAATAAATTCAGAGGAACTGAGGAAGACAGTATATGTATATCAAATTAAAATATTTTAGGTATGATATCTTCTGTCTTTATCCAGCTTGTCTTCAATAAGCTGGTAAAGCGTTAGTAGACAACGTTAGATACTATTATAATTTCAGATTTACCCTTGAAAAATCTTGATAAACCAATGCATCGCAATAAACCGATTCCGATAAATCCGATGCATTTCATTCATATAAATGCACTGAGCACATGCTGGTATCGAGCACATGTTCTACGAGAATCAAAATATCTCATCCCCGAAATTCACAAGCTGATTTACAGCCAAACTACAAAATATAAACACGACCTAGAAGATGAAGGAACCTTAAGGGTTTGAAAGGGAAGGTTAGGAGGTGGGGTTTTTGCTTTTATATGGCAAAATATATTTATTTTAAATATACTTACCATTGTTTGAATAAAAAGATTCCATTTTAAATTATTAGCTCAAGATTTGGAAACAGTTAAGTCTCTACTCCTACTGGCGAACAAGTGTTTCACTTATGCCAGTAGTTCTTCACCTCCAGCCGTATTTTACAGATAGATGATATAGATATTTAGAACAATAATTATTGTTTTTTCTGATTGTCACATCTTTGTACTGTTTTTGTGTTTTGGTGAAATAAATTGAATTGAAAACAATGCTTGTATTATTCAAATGTTTTGATAATTATTGTAAAGCAGGAACAGAAAGCTTGCATGTCATAAAATGTTTGTGTTATATAATTTGACTATACGATACCATATGATTTTCAAGAATGCGATATTCTGCCTACTCTGTACTACAGCCTACGTCACGGCTGCAGTTCCCCCACTCCAATTGCATTTCAACGAAAATACTATAGATGAGTGACCAATCTTCTGTCTACTAACTTTGAGTAGTAAGAACTCACTAGGCTCGTGCAAACATCTGTACAAAATCTGGTGTGGCGCACTCACACAACTTTCCTTGCCGTTATGAAAATTTATCACTTGACGCTAGTGTTCACGCGCATAAAAGTCTACTATTCAAAGATCCAAGACAGTTGGTGACAAGACAATAGCACTGGAGACATCTGCTATCTCTTCATAGTGAATGATTCAAAAGAATCAACAGTTGCCAACAGTTTGCAATTGAAATAATAACATTTTCTCGAATTTCGAGCTTATTTTCAATTTTAATTGAAAATGTTACTACACATTAATTGTAGAGATTTTCATGCTTAATCTTTTCCACTAAGAATTTTTTGTTTGAATTGTATCTGAAGCCTGATACTTGAGAATCTAAAATAAAACTTTGCATGGATGGGGCGGAGCTCCTGGAATTTTTACAGATATGAGACTTGTGCAGTTGATAGAGCTTATCAATGACTATTTTATTTATAAATTTGATCAAAATCGTTGGAGCCGTTTTTGGGAAAATCGCGAAAAACCCTGTTTTTGACAACATTTTCACCATTTAAGCCGCCATCTTCAATTGAATTTGATCGAAATTGTTCGTGTCAGATCCTTATAGGGGAATGACCATAAGTTCCAAATTTCAAGTCATTCCGTTAATTGGGAAATGAGATATCGTGTACACAGACGCACATACACTCATACACACACACACACACACACGCACACACACACACACACACACACACACACACAACACACACACACACACACACACACACACACTTACAGACCAATACCCAAGAACCACTTTTTTGGACTCCGGGGGCCTTGAAACGTATAGAAATTTAGAAATTGGGGTACCATAATTTTTTTCGGAAAGCAATACTTTCCTTACCTATGGTAATAGGGCAAGGAAAGTAACACACAAGAACAGCTGAATAGCCTGAATAACAATAGTTATTTGTATATATAGAGTGAAAAGTGCTGTTTTTTCTCCTTGAGGGAAAAGTTAAAAGCCCGAGGCGAAGCAAAGGGCAACAATTTTCCTGAGGGAGAAAAAACATTTTTCACTCGTGATATACACAACATTTTTCCTCCACCTACATTTTTATAAAAACTGCAAATAAAATAATTTTTAAAAACGTACGTGACCGAACATTGTGTTAAAACATAATCTAAAAAGTAAACAGCTGGGCTGGCTTGTAATTACAGTTCTCCGCCGACAGCGCTATGCGGCAAAAGTTGTAACAACAATAACTGCCACAACTACAACTATGATGAAGTTCCCGTTTCAAATGTGATTAGTTAATGAGGAATATTCGTTGGCTGGTATTTTGAATAACATGGAATATAAAAACATATTTATACATTTTTTTATTATAGTGATATGAAGTTTGTAATAATTTCAGCTTACAAACATAAATTTCATATATTGATCAAATGTCTGGTTGGGGTATTGAATTTAGTTGGTTTAATGACTACTCTATATGCTTCCTCATCTGAGCTTAGACCTTCTAACCTATTTCAAATGTACGATTTAAAATAGAGATGCTTCCCATGTTATTTAAATGGAGTTACTTTTACGCTCTAGGGAGCTTCCTGTTTTTTTCTCCCGAAAGCTAAAAAGTGGCACTTTAGTATTATATTTCAGGGAGCACTTTAGACAGGAAGTGGAGGAAAACCATTTTTCTGTACACTAATTCGATTTATATAAAAAAGTTTCTTGAATACTTTCTTCAACTATTAAGAACATAATATGTTGTTTATTAACCAACTTATTGAAAATCTTTTTTACATTCCATTTGTATTTACTTCGTAGTAGCATATAAAATTATTGAAAAATTTGTAAATTATAAGAAATATATTTACTGTAAATATATTAACCAGCTGAAATCATGTGTCAGCGCATGAAGGTCTGTCTGTGTGATAGCTTCTAAATAGCCTCAGCTGATGTTATGAATGGACAAGCTGTTGTAATTGCGTGCAATAAATTCTTCAGCTGACTAAATAATAAACCGAAACATTTTCTTTCTCATACACTTTCAATGTTATCGGTTATATCCTAAAAAGGACGAAGGAGTAAGTAAATTTTGTTGTCCAACGAACTTGACCTGTAAAAAGGATCGAATAATTCGTGTTCAAAATTTGAAGCTGATTGATAAATTCTTTCTAGAGTTATGGTAGAAAAATACAAACAGACGGACAACGACTTTGGCCTTCAGAGTGAGAACTCGCTAACGCTCGTTCAATAATCAACAAACATTTCTCACAATGTTCACTGAATTAAAAATACAGTTGAAAAAATGTATGATTGGACAGGAAACTATTGCAAGATCGAAAACAACATGCTGAAAAGAGCTGAGTAGGATATTAAATGCAGTAAAGGATGAATGAATTTGCAACAAAAAATTTATAAGGATGAATTAGATTATTAGATGGATGAGAGGGATGAAAATCAATACACATAGCAAAGCAAGATGGATTGAAAATAATGATTATATTATTTTTTATTTTGATACAACATTATAAATCTAAACTAAGATTGTACTGTAAATCTAGTTCTCAAAAGATTACTGTACAATGCGTTTTCATACAATAATCCTAACAATACTACTTATCTAAATATACAGTTTTAGTAGGTGAAAGACAATATTATCTACATAATTATAGGAGGAGCATTAAATTACACTAACTTCCATTAAGAACTAGCCAGCTACCATAGATGAATCCATGTGGTTAAGAGCAACCGATTTCTCAATAGGTTAAAATATTACTAGGGTGTTAAAAATAGTGTAATAAAAATAGCCATCTAACGTACAGTATTGTATCTGAAAGAATGTTTAGCTCACAGAATTACAGTGACGATATAGAATGCAATGCAATAACAAATATAATCTTGTTTGTTTTTATTTGATAATGGGATAAATATCCACACTACAGTGGGGTGCACGTTTTAATGGCAGTAAAGAAAGATAGAAGAACAGCGTTGCCGAATCTCTCACTTCGCTCGCCTTATCCGTCTGGACCCCCGGCTGTACCATCCAGAAATACAGTAGGATCAGCAGTCTCACTTCAAATCGCCTGCATTATTCATTTGAGCTTGCTTACGTCAAAAAGGAAAAAGAGACTTTCAGGCTCGATTCAATCACCAATTTTCTTTGAATCATGTAGCGCAGGGTTGCAAAAATCGTTATTTTCAACAGATTTAATGAATATTCAGTTATTTATCAATTGGAGACTTGGTTGAGATATCATGAGAACTATTTGATTTCAGTCTAATAGAACTTAAGAACTTAACAAACATCCATATCTGACCCTAAGGGCCTGTACACATGACGACGTTAAACGTCGCGTTTAACGAGCGGTTGTCAAACGCGCGTTTGATACATACATACAAACAATGGGATCGTACACATGCAAACGCGCGTTTTTAATCAACGTCGGCAAAACGCGACGCTTGTAGTTTCCACATCAAGCGCCACTCCGTAGTTTGCAGCGCGCTTCGAGTTACTACAGCCTACTGGGCATTGGAACGTACACGTGCACTCAGTCGAACGCGCGCTTTTGTAGTGAACCCTAAGTATGAATTTGCTCGAGAAATATAGAAAAATGCATTGAAAAACTTGAGAAAAGAAACAATTTAAAAAACACTGGGGAACGCTTGGCAAACGTTTTAAAAGCGCCTATATTGAGCGTATCTTTATCTTTATAATTCTGAAGTCCTCTCAAGACAAAATTTCTAGACCCAAAATTTCAGTATCCCAAATTTGAACATGATCTGTCAATTAATTCTTGAGAAGGCGTAGGCTCATGACCGCATTGTAATCTATAGTCACTGTAATAAAAATTAATGGATGCTACTAATTTAACTACATAGAAGTGTAAAATAGACAGCCGCAAATTGCATTACTTGTTCAAGAAGCTGAGAGTATTTTACATGAATAAGGGAGAATATTCTACTTCCATACTAGGTAATTATTATTGTGTAATTATGTAAGTTGCAATGTAGTGTAAGTGTTATGTTCAATAAAAACCTTAATTAGATACTGTGTCAAGCAATAATTCAAAGTTGAGAATGAAATTTGGCCATATGAATAAAGTTGAGCATTTGCTTATACTTCTAAAATATGGAGCATTTGCTTCATTTTCTATGCATAAACGTGAGCAAAACCTTTCGTTCATACTCATCAAAAAAATAGTTTGAGCATTTACTCAAAAGTAAAAGCTTATACTCAAAATTGTATGAATAAACTAGAGCATTTGCTCAATTTTTGAAGCAAATGCTTCAAAAATGGTGAGTCTAGTCTAGAGCAGCTTTTCACCTTTTGCTCATGAGCAAAACCTTATGCTCCATGCTCATGAGCATATGCTTTGGTTTTATTCATGTGGCCCATTGTATCTATCATTGGCCCATATGGATAAAACCAGAGCAAATGCTCATGAGTAAGAGCATGGAGCATAAGGTTTTGCTCATGAGCAAAAGGTAGAAGCAAAAGCATTTGCTCATTTTTATATGAATAAGCTTTACCTTATGCTCCTGAACTCTGGAGCAAATGCTCACGTATTTTAAAGATTTTTCATCCGCTGATTCGCTTTTGTGGCCTTACTTTAGTTTTATAGCTTACGGAAGCGCTAAATATGCAAGTAGGGGGCACCGCTTGTGCTTGCGTCGTCTGCTCTGTTTTCTATTTATGAATAGAGTTTTAGGTTAGTTGAGTTTAGAATTTTGAAATGATAGCGTAAAAAATGTAATCTTTATAATAATCTTCAGCATATTCTTGTAATATCAATATCCTTCTTATAATCGTCTACACTCTCATCTTCTTAAATGCCTATTTCCTATTTTGTGATCTTTATATATCAGGTAGCTATCTTTTGTATTTATTATTTTGTAGGAATAATGATGTTATATATCATGGTCTAAAAAGAGTTTTATAGTTCTCAACTCTTGGTTGTGATCGTATCTGGTATAGTTTCCTCTTCCTCATACGAATTAGTTGAGCTATTTTACTATGAGCAAAAGGTGATAAGCTGCTCTAGACTAGACTCACTATTTTTTAAGCATTTGCTTCAAAAGTTGAGCAAATGCTCTAGTTTATTCATACAATTTTGAGTATAAGCTTTTACTTTTGAGCAAATGCTCAAACTATTTATTTGATGATCATGAGCAAAGGTTTTGCTCATATTTATTCATAGAAAATGAAGCAAATGCTCCATATTTTAGAAGTATAAGCAAATGCTCAACTTTATTCATATGGCCCAATGTCTAAATAAATAAATAAATAATTATTTGTGCACGCGTCCAGTGTGAGTGTTCCTACTATTCTTTCCAGATTTTATTTCTCATCAGCACGCTTGGTCATGCATAACTGAGCGCGCACTTGCACATATACACATTAAATAAGAAGATTAGAAATTTATCAAAACCACGGATTTTATTAAAAGTAGAAAGACCGGTTTCGGTTGTTACAACATTATCCATTATTTTTCAGTTTACCAGAGATTGATAAAAGTATTATTAAAAGTAGAAAGACCGGTTTCGGTTGAAACACCACTATCTTTCAGTTTACCAGAGATTGATAATGGTGTAACAACCGAAACCGGTCTTTCTACTTTTAATAAAATGTTATGACAATTTTCTAGTCTTCTTATTTAATATGAATAAATTACCACATTATCAACTTCACAACTATACAGAAACATATATACACATTTAATGTGATCACACCGTTAAGCACCGCACACACACATCGATTTTTGTTCGTACGATATTTTACCGTCCTTATAAATTCTACTAGTTCTGTGAACAGTACACCTCGAGCAGTTATAAGCCGCAGCCTCCTCTTATACTGTTCATCAGAGTAAATCCTTTCTGTATGTCGTGTCGGCGAGGTATCGGTGTGAAAACGGCTAATGGCTGTTGGGGTAGGTGTATCAAAAATGCTAATATCAAAAGCTAATCTTCTTCAAGACATACTGGCAACAGGACAGCCAGTTCAAAGCAGAGAATGTTATTTTAGTTATTAATTGCATGCGTTATTGCACTCAATCAATAGTTCATTTATTTATTTATCAACAATGGAGATAACGGGTTTCCCCAAATATGTCTCCTCAACAATAAAAATTGTACAGATACATCGAATTTTTATATCATAAACCTACAATGTTCCAAATTTCGTGAAAATCGTTGGAGCGGTTTTAGAGATCCGTTGAACATAAATAACCAGATATAAAAATACAGAAATTGCTCGCTTAATATAATAGGATAGAGTTCATAAGGACGGCAAAATATCGTACGAACAAAAATCGATGTGTGTGTGTGTGTATGTGTAACTGGCTTAAGGTTTGTAACCACACAAAATACAGCTGTATAATATCTTCCTTGGATCATTTCTTACGAATTATCAAACTTGTCCTTTATGAAAGAACCTGTATGTATTTTTGTTTCTAATATTTGAATGAGCTATCATTGTGGATGAGTGGTGCATTAGTGAGGGGGGGGGGTTAGTTAATGAGATTAATGATGAGAGAGAGAGAGAGAGAGAGAGAGAGAGAAAAGAGAAAGAAAGATAGATGGTGTGTGTGTGGCTTGCTCACATAGGGAGGGCCGTCACAGTAGATGGTCTTGCACCACATGGGTTCATTATGGTAGCAGACGCACAGCGAGCAAACATTCGGCCCAGGCACGTAGAGCAGGCCATGAAGCACCGAATTGCCCTGGAAATCGGTGCAGTTCTCCTCCACCGCGTCTGCAACAATACCCAATTTCATAAACAGTTATTTATTATTTATTTGAAAATATACATATTTGAGGGCACCAGGAACTAAATCTCATTATTGCCCTCATAACACACATTGAGCATACAATATAATGTAGGAGCGGCAGAAATATTGTGTATATTGTATCACAGATGAAATAGCACAACTATGGAACTTTTCGGTTCAAGTTTTCAAATCTTCAAATTTTTATTGCAACTCGAGCAAGAATGGTTTTTCTTGGATCTCGACTTGGTCGTGAAAGCTGCGATCTCAAGGCGGCAAAAACATAGTTTCTGCTTCAAAGTGTAGTCCACGTTTGTAAAGATAATACTTGATTAACCTTCTTGCAGTCGCGCTGTTGTAAAAAGTACAACAGTGTCAGTTTTTTGCAGCACAAAACTATTGAATGGGGTGGTGTCAGTGAATGAGTCACCTATGCATTCCAATACTTTCTCCCCATTACTCCAATGAGTTTCAGTATCAACCGAGCAATGGTTCAGTCTTTAGGTGCCATTTAGTCGTGACAGTGCATAAGATAGGGAAAGACTGTATACGGGGACTGTAAACGAACCAATAACACAGAATTGATGGCTTTACTTGATGTACCTTATTGGGTTAAAAAATGGTAATCATCAAAACGTTTATAGGCGTAAAATAATCCAATAAGATGGGAATAGTAATTATACAATTAATTAATATGTTTTTTCAGTAAACAGAGTACATAATACTTGGAAAATTGGATGTTGTGGAAATTACAACACTCGACTGCACGTGTGATTGTGTAGGGCGCGACTACCAGAAGGTTAACATTGGTGTTGCTATCCTTGTCTATTATTCGACAAAACAGATAGTGCTATCCTTTACCAGCTTCATAACGTTGCCACATCGTTTGTCAACAAAGTAATATAATTAAACAACTAATATTCAATCTCAATTATGAAAATTTATTCTTCAATCATTGAAAAATATAATCTCTTCACGAATAAGATATAATTGATTATTTTGAACAAGAATTGACAGTTGATATTCCATCAGATATACCGGGATCAGCTGCTGTACCCTGTGGAAGACAGTGGCAAGACAGAGAATGGCATCGTAGTGTCTATAAACAAGGATAGCAGCACCAATGTTGATCAAACACTACCATTATAACGTGAACCTGACCATAGAAAATTATACAAGGGACTGCAATTCCAATTTATCTTTGAGAAA
This sequence comes from Nilaparvata lugens, assembly GCF_014356525.2. Classification (NCBI taxonomy): domain Eukaryota; kingdom Metazoa; phylum Arthropoda; class Insecta; order Hemiptera; family Delphacidae; genus Nilaparvata; species Nilaparvata lugens. The sequence goes on from NC_052512.1 coordinate 17,099,946, forward strand.
TTCATTAGCATCCTATCAGGTATTTAATAAAAAAGTAGCACAATATTGACGTTAATTTTCCCATAGGGAATAGGGTACAGTACTAATAATCAGTATTGATTAAAAAGCAGAGAAAAGTTTTTGTACGTTATTACCAATTGTTCTAAGCTTAATTATCAATTCTAATAATTTGTAAGATTTGAAAATCTTAATTAAGTCGATACATTATTAACTATCTACAGTGTAACAATTTGCCGCATAATAAGATCAGGTTAATAGGGTGATAACTAGAATGAATATTTAAACCATTATTTGCTTGGAATTTGAATAAGTGCTATTCATTTAAGTGCAATAAATAGCATGAATGCGTAATTTTAGAATACTCACTGATAAGTTTGAAGAGAACTGTAAATAAAACACAATGGAAAATCATAATGCTAAACGAACCTAGCATTATTAGAATCAGACTACTTCAACTGCAGTAAAATGAGAAATCGTCTGCATTTGCACATCTGCAGTGACAGCTGATAGAATGCAATGTACCACTACAACACATTCATACAGATCTATTGCCATCTGAGAAAAAAATGTAGGCTCTCTGTTAAAATAGGAAATCAATTGATTTTGAAGAAAAGAAATATATCATTCAACATCAAATTGAATTTTCAACTCCTGTTGTCATGACGTGATGAACGTATAAAACTGATTGCTAGAGACCTCAACACAAGACATACTACCTGTACACACCTATAAAAAGTAGAATAGAAATTGCTTGAGTTGGGAGCAGACGTACTATTAGTTTCCCGAGAAGTATGATGTAAACATTCATTTTATAATGTATACTGTATTATGAAATGAATCAATAACTTTAGCCTCATAGCCCTTATGGTCCTATTTCAGAAATTCGATCTTGCCCTTGGAATTAATTAAAAATCAAGAAGTTGATGAGTTATGACTTTCTAATATCCCTATGCTCCATTTTATCAAACAATTTGTTTATGATACTGCT